>NC_037681.1:88017776-88267066 GCF_003255815.1 Theropithecus gelada
CTCTGCAGATTATGTTATGACTATATAATGGCTAAAGAACAATAGTAACTAGAACCTGAATAAATGTTATATTGCTCATTGTATCTAATTTCACAAAGTTATTGTTACCTTAAATCATACATTTATCAGAACTGTTTTATGTAAAAGTAATGTTTGAGGTTGACTCCTCATAGTAAAATTAAGTGCTTCTAAATTTAAAGTATGTGAAACAGGATGTGCTATGGGCTGAATGTTTGGGTCTCTCTAAAATTCATATGTTAAAATCCTAACCTCCAAATCAATGCTAGTAGGAGGCAGGGCCTTAGGGAGGTAATTAGGTCACAAGGTGCAGCCCTTATGAATGGGATTAATGCCTTTATAAGAAAAAGAACAATAGACATTTTTTTTTCTTACTCTGCCATGTAAGGATACAAGGAGAAGTCAGCCATCTGTAAACCAGGAAGGGGACCCTCACCAAGAAAATGACCATGCTGGCACCCTGAACTGAAACTTCCAGCCTCCAGAACTGTGAGAAATAAATGAAACAAATGTTTGTTGTTTAATATACTCAATCTATAGTAGTCTGTTATAGTAGCTAAAACTGACTAAGACAAAAAGTTTCATTTGAAAGCAATCACTAATGTATAATTCTGAACTTGACATTCACTATTGCTAAGGTTACATTGGTTTCCCAACTGCTAAAATAAAAAATAAAAATCAGATAGCTCATCTGAGAAGACACAGAGATGGAAATCAAGCGCATGAAAAATATGCTTAGCATCACTGGTCATTAGAAAAATGTAAACTAAAACCACAATGAGATGCCACTACACAAGTATCAGAATGACCAAAATAAAAACATTTTTAAAAATTTAAATGACAATATTAAGTGTTGGAAAAGATGCAGAGCAACTGCAACTCTCAGATATAGCTGATACGAATGGAAAATGGTACAGACACTTTGGAAATCAGTTTGACAAGTTCTTATAAAATTAAATATATACTGGGCATGGTGGAGTTTTCCCATAGTCCCAGAACTTGGGAGGCTAAGGCAGGAGGATAGCTGGAGCCCAGGAGTTCAAGGCTGCAGTGAGCTATGATCATGCTACTGCACTCTAGCCTAGGTGACAGAGTAAGATGCTGTCTCAAAAAAAAAAAGAAAAAACATTAAACATATACTTACCATGCAGCTCAGCAATTCCATTCGTAAGTATTTACCCAAGTGAAATTTAAAAACCACCCAAATGTTCCTCAGCTGAGGAATAGATAAACTAACTAGTACATTCATAAAATGGAATACTGTTTAGTATATTCATAAAATGGAATACTGTTCAGCAATATAAAAGAATGCACTATTGATACATACGACCACATGGGATCAATTTCAAATGCATTATATGGAATGAAAAAAGCTAGACTCAAAACAGCTGCATATGAAAATACTCTATTTAGATGACATTCTGGGAAATGTAAAACTATAGTTGTGAAAGATCTGTGGTTGCCAAGGATTAAGAGTATATAAAGGGGCCAAGTGCAGTGGTTCACACCTCTAATCCCAGCACTTTGGGAAGGTGAGGCCAGAGGATTGCTTGGGCCCAGGAGTTCAAGACCAGCCTGGGCAACATGGCAAGATGCCCCCATCTCTACAAAAAATTAATTAAAAAAAAATAGCCAGGCATGGTGGCATGCACCTGTAGTCCCAGCTACTTGGGAAGTGGAGGCAGGAGGATTGCTTGTGTCCAGGAGGTCAAAGCTGCACTGGGCTATGACTGTATCACTGCACTCCTGCCTAGGTGATGCAGCAAAACCCAGTCTCAAAAAATAATTAAAAAAAAAAAAAAAAAAGAGTGTAGAAAGAGTTTAACTACAAAGGAGTAGCACAAGGATATTTGGGTATGCAGGGGGTGAGGCAGTGATGGAACTGTTCTATATCTTGATTGTGATGATGGTTATATGAGTCTGTACATTTGTTAAGACTCATAGAACTATATACCAAAAAGAATGAGTTTTGCTGTATGTAAATTTTAAAACAAATTAAGAAAATGTATTGAAAAAAAATCATAGACCACAATACTATTGTATTAGTTTCCTATGGCTGCTGTGACAAATAACCACAAACTTGGTGATTTTAAACAACATGAACGTACTTTTCCATAATTCTAGAGGCCAGAAGTCCAATATGAGTCTTACAGAGTTAAAATCAAGGTGTGGAAAGGCCCAGGCTCCTCCTGGAGGTTGCCTCCTCCAACTACTGGTGGCCATTGACATTTCTTGGCTTGTGGCTGCATCACTCCAATCTCTGTTTCCATGGTCATATTAATTTATCTTCTTTTGTCTGTGTGAATTCTGCCTTTGCTCCCCTCTTATAATGATACTCAGGATTGCATTAGGGATCAGGTGAATACTCCAAGATAATCTCCTATTTCAAGATCCTTGATCCCTCTGCACAGCCTTTGCCATATAAGGTAATATTCACTGATTCCAGGGATTAGAATGTGGCCATTTGGGGTATGAGGCCATCATTCAGCATCCCACAACCTTGGTAAATAAGAGAGGTCTACACAGGGAACTTTTCATATGCTGATAATGCTCAAATTCTAAAGTGATAAAAACACAGGTGTTCAGCATATGAGTGGCAGAAAACAAGAAGAAATGGGAGTATTTCTACCGAGTGAGTAGTATGGGGAAGTTAGAAAATATATGGCAAATTCAAGCTGTGATGAATTATCTTAGTTCAGTTGTGTTGCTATAAAGGAATACCTGAGGCTGAGTAGTTTATGAAGAAAAGAGGTTTATTTGGCTCACAGTTCTGCAGGCTGTACAAGAAGAATGGTGCCAGCATCTGCTTGTCATGAAGTCCTCAGACTGCTTGCACTCATGGCAGAAGGTGAAGAGGAGCCTGCATGTACAGGGATTACACAGTGGGAAAGGAAGCAAGAGAGAGGGAAGGGAAGTGCTAGGCTCTTCTTAACAACCAGCTCCCATAGAAACTAAGAGAGAGAATTCACTCATCTCCGGCTCCCACCAGAGGGCATTAATCTATTCATGAGGGATCTGCCACCATGATCCAAATACTTCCCATTAAGCCCACCTCCAATATTGAAGATAAAATTGAAACATGAGGTTTGGAGGGTTCAAACATCTAAACTATGGCATGACTATACTCAAGTGACTTGAATGTGGGATGTGATGGAGCATATCATAAAAGAGTTTTAAAAGACAGGTTATAGACAAATAATAGAGTACCTTGAATCTCTTGGTAATAATTTTGGCATCTTTCTGGAGGTCTTACAGAGTGATTAAATGTTTTTAAATCAGTGGGAATCAAACCAATGTATTAATTCATTGTACAAATACATAAAAATTATAATAGCATTTATTATGTGTCAAGAATAGCTTAAGCACTTTAAATATTTTAAATCATTTTATTCTTGTAGCATCCTTAAGAGTAAGCACTATTATTATCATCATTTTACAAATGAGGAAGCACAGAAATGTCAAGCAGCTTTCCCAAGGTCACACAGCAAGTAAGTCACAGAATCAGGATTTGGATCTAGGAAGAGAGCCTTCAGAGTCCTTGTTTTAACTATTTGCTCTACCAGGAAGAAAAAGAAGAGAGAGAAAAAGAAAAAGAATACAGACAGGCAGGTTAATGAGAGAAAAAGATAAATAATGAAGAACAAAAAGCAAGGAGCAATATTCTGAAGAGTTACAGACATGATGGAATAAAGACCAAGTTGTCAAAAAGAGCTGCAAATGCCCATTTATGCACTTTCAGTAGTGCTAGACTATCTGCATGAGACACAGAGTAAATCCTGATGCCATCACTCAAACTAGACCTACAAGTGCCTCCAGTTCTTACACATCCCCATCTTTCTGGGCAAAATATCCATCCTTCAAATCACTCCATGTGTTAAAGAACAAATGTCAGGTTACACTCTTGAATAGCCCAGCCCTATTTTCTCCCATAAATGCCTGCATAGGACGTCTTCTTCATACGGACCCTAGAATATTTCTGTGAGTTGTAGACGTTTCTTAGAACTGCAATAAAGTAATGTAATAGATGCATTGTTTGAATTTTTTACTGTTTTATATATGATACCTGAGGTTAGAATTGTATCCCTTTTATATAAACTTGGGCAGTTTTATTTTGTGCCATTTCAAAGATATTGTTCTATATCACTGTAGTTTCCAATGTTTATTTTTTATTATTTCAGAGTCAAAACATGAAGAAGTAAAATGTATGTTTCCGTATGCCTTTAAAAATGCAAACCTGCAACATTAATGGGAACTTTCCCCAGGACACTTCATTTCAGTTCCAACTGGCTGCTAATTACTTACTCGCAGTGAAAGTGTCACACTGCTTTCCTTTCAGCACTTCGTTGGCCAAGTGTCTCTGGCAGTAATCTCTCAACACATAAGCACCGTTCCCTTTCATCACATTATTTAATCAATAAAGTAATGTCCTCGCACTGGCCAGGCCCAGAGCCATCTTGTCACAAGTGCTAAATAAATGAAACAAACACCAGTCCTGCTTCTACAACCTCTCCATTAATAAACATGAATGGAGGTGCCTTTAATACAAAATCCATTCTCTCAAACATTTAAAACTGCACACACATGCACATTTGTGAGATTAGAAGAGGAATCACTTATATGATGGTGAGAATAGACCAAGCAGCACTAGGCCAAGTCCCACTCAGAAGTGGTGAGATTACATTATTTCCAACTGGGACAAGTGCTCCTTTCACGCTCTCCCAGGGCTGCTTGTTCCCAAGAGATGGTGTTTCCTCATTCATGTCCTGTCTCTAAGAGGCAAGGACATCATGGCAGCTCCCTCTGCTGCTCAGTTTACAAAAGAATGATAGGATGCCCCATTTTCTCTTCTCTTTTTGCCAGGGGCCCTGCACTATGGTAGTGTTAGGCTTCCAAATATAAAGTTTGGATCCCAATTCATCCTCTCCTATTTCTCAAGAGTAATAAAACCAGAGAATAGAAGAGTGAGTCTTAGCCTTAGTCTAACAGATGCTGGCACACTCCAGGTATGCAATGTTAAAAGGATAAATGACTTATTTGGGTAGCATCAGAGTCACCTTCTTTAGAAGCTAGCATTTATTAAGCACTTAATATGTGACAGGCACTCTTCTAATAGGTAACTTGCTTAATTCTCTCATTTTATAGATTGAGAAACTAAGGCTTGGGAAGGATAAGTCAGTTATCCAGAGTCCCCGCAGGTGAGAGCAAAGCTAGGATGTCTTCATTTCCCTCTTTGAAAAGTCTGTTATTTCCAATTTGAGTCCTAGAACTTTCAAGATCCAGTTTTTTTTTTCCATTGTTTTTATTTTCCTGGGCTGCCTGAGGGAATACATTCTTATGACCAACTGGCATTGCTATCAGTATTTCAAGAGTAAGCTGGCTATCCCCAAGTTCTCTGGCACTCAAGAATCAGGAGCCATGTTTTTATAAATAGTCACTCTGTAATCATTCCACTTTCTGTGAAAAATCTCACCACACCACAATACTTCCGTGGGTTCCCAAAAGGCTCCCTGCGTCTGATTCCTACTCTTTCTGAAATCCCCCTCCTTGCCATCTCACCTCCAGGTGAGTTCTTCCTCATTCCCACTCTGTCCCAAGCATGGGAGAGCTCCTCTTCCTGCATCACCCAAAGCCTCATTAAATAAGGGTGCTATGTAAAGCTGACTTTTATTGAGGATTATGGAAGGAAATTAAACTACACCACAGATCAAAAACTAACTTCAAATGGAATATTTCACATCATAAATATATTCAGCCATTCTTCTACAATAACTGTCTTACTAACCCTCTTCCCTGCTTAGGTCCTGACTGATATGCATGTCATCTTCCTACTAAGACCCTATTACTCCATCTCTCCTCTACTCTATATACTACTCAAGCCCTAAACATCTCCTTCTTGAGCTTCCAAAGGACAATTATCAAACTCTTGTTACTTGATGATACAGAGCAAATAAAGCACCTTCCCAATATCTAGGTGAGTTTTGGGGCACTTACTTTTCATTTTAAAACAACAACAACAAAAAAAGATTTTCCTTACAAAAAGAGAAATCCTCTTTTTTAAGGGTGGCCACTTCAAAATGAAGCCACCCATTATGTTTTTCTCACTACACAACTTTTAGAGTTCTAGAAAGGTGATAGAGCCTTGTTTAAGCAGTCAAAGCTCTCAGCAGTGTGGATAACTGCCCTCCCCTAAAACAATGCTTTATTTAAGATAACTAGAGGAAGTATACCCTAGTTAAAATATTCTTTTTTAAAAATAAAATAGAAATAGCTCCTCCTGAACTATTTGATAAGTTAGTACCACTTAGGGTGAGTGTCACACTCTTGATATTGTTCAACAAATATTTGCTAAATAAATTGGTGATTGCAGTCACTTCCCAAAAGAAAGAAGACAAAAGGTACAAGTAAAGTAAAATGACTTTATTTTCACTTTAAGAGCAAAAACTTTAATAATTGCCTTGAGTCTGTTTTAGCAGAAATTAGGCACTTGGTTTTCATTAGCAGAGGCATTCAGAGATATTTCTCCTAATGAAAATCTAAAACCAGGCCTTTAAAATGGCTTAGTGATAGTGATGATTCTTCAGAGAGCTCACGAGTTTCCCGGCCCTATGGGACATGTTGATCATTCATTTTATAGGTCAAATGCAAGTGCGTTTATTAATGTATGCTCTGATCTAACCCACATTGTGGGATTAACTTCACAGTGCTTGATCAATGATACCCAAATTAATGGATTCATCAGTGCTGCCTGTTGAGACACCCTTGTCATTTATATTGCATTTCTTCCAACTCGTAATTAGGCATGTAATCTGTGCAGTCTCTAAGTGGATTCTTGAAAAGAAACCTACATCCGAAGAAAGTGTGGAGATTTTCATTATATTGATGACTTTGGCTCATCAGTTGCTCCTATTCTGTTGCATTATTGCTTCTACATCTTGACGAGTGCTTTCCTTCTCATGCTAAAGTTCCCCCATTGTTACAAATCCTTCAGTCAAAGATTGTATTCTATATCATGCCTTTTCTTTGTCCATAAAATTTATGTTCCTATTACTGCATTGAAATACTTATTTCAAAAGTCTTCAATAATCTTCTAACCACAAAATGTAATTCCCTTTCATAGACTCAGTAGCATCTGGTATTGCTAACCATGCACTCTTATTTGAAAGCTTTTCACCTGCTGGACTCTTAAGACATTACCCTTTCCAGATCCTTTTCCTGTCTCTCTGTTCAGAATTCATCAGTCTCTTTGTAGGATCTCTTTCTACTGGCTTGATAAACTTTCCTCCAAGTTCTGCCACCTCAACTCCTTTACTCTTATTCTTGACAATATACTCATTCCAATGGCTTCTACAATCGCCTCTAGGTACATAATTTCCAAATTTAAGCCCTAATGTAACTACTAAAGAGGAAAGCAAGGGAAGGATGAAATAATATGGTAGAAATAAATTCCCAAATGCCATTAATAAAAGCAAATATTTAAAAACTAAATTATCCAGTTTAAAAGATCTTCAGTGAAGATAAAATACAAGTTGGTTACAAACTCTAAGATTGAATAAACATAGAAATGTGTTTGTATGTATTTGAAAGAGGGATGCCCAAAACATAAAGACACAGAAGTTTGAAAGCAAAGAAAGAAACAAGATATCTGCCCTCCCACCACCATCAAAAAAAAGCTTTTGTCACTATATTAATAGCAGATAAAATGCAATTTAGGGCAAAAAAAAAAAAACATATTGAAATGAAGAAGGTCATTATATATTAAAAGCATCAACAATTTAGCAGGAAGATGTAAAAATGGCAACTTGCATGTACCTAATAATATAGCCTCAAGACATGAAAAGCAAAAATCAGTTGAAATGCAAGGACATATTGATAATGGCAAAATTATAATGAGAGATTTGATCATCTGTTTTAGTAATTGATAAATCAAAAACAAAATATTACTATGCATTGCTTCATATTTTGCATATAAAATTGCATCCACCAATGAAAGAAAACATACTTTTCTCAAGCCTATGTAGAAAAATTATAAAAATTGATCATCTATTAGAACAAAAAGCAGTTCTCAACAAGTATTAAAGAATCTCTGTCATTCAGATCACAATCTCTGAACAAGTACAGATTAGAAGTCAAATACAAAAAGTAATCCCATATATTTAGAAATTTAAAATTTATATAAGTAATTTATGTATTCTAATTACAATGGCCATTTCAAAATATTTATAATTAATTGAACAATGAAAATTTTACATATCAAAACTTACGAGATAAAGCTAAAGCAATATTTTGAAAAAAATTATATTCTTAACACTATAAATATTTTTAGAAAGTAAAAATCAATAACTCACCTATCCAACTTAAGAAATTAGGAGAGCATCAACTGCAAAGTATATAAAATAAAATGATAACAATAAAAGCAGAAATTAATAAAATGTTTAAAAACAAGAATAAAACTAAAAAGAACAAGCAAAAAACAAAAGTTGATTTGAAAACAAAAAAAAACTAATTAGACAAACTACTAGCCAAAACAATAAAGAATAAAAAAGAGAAAAGACAAATAGAAAATAGTCTTAAAAGCAGACATAAAGGACATAGCTACAGAAACAGTGGAGATTTTTTTTTTTTTTTTTTTTTTTTTTAAGACGGAGTCTCGCTCTGTAGCCCAGGCTGGAGTGCAGTGGCCGGATCTCAGCTCACTGCAAGCTCCGCCTCCCGGGTTCACGCCATTCTCCGGCCTCAGCCTCCCGAGTAGCTGGGACTACAGGCGCCCGCCACCTCGCCCGGCTATTTTTTGTATTTCTTAGTAGAGACGGGGTTTCACCGTGTTAGCCAGGATGGTCTCGATCTCCTGACCTTGTGATCCGCCCATCTCGGCCTCCCAAAGTGCTGGGATTACAGGCTTGAGCCACCGCGCCCGGCAAAGAAGGGCTAGCAGAGGATGGTTTCGATCCATCGACCTCTGGGTTATGGGCCCAGCACGCTTCCGCTGCGCCACTCTGCTACACGTGAGATTTTTTTTAATCAGAAGAGAATACTATGGCCAAATTTATGCCATGAAATTTGAAAGTTAAGATTAAAAGGACAGTCTCTGAAAAATATATAATTTATCTGACCCATCTCAAGAAATAAATAACTTCAATGGATATATAACCTTTAGAACACAGATATTGAATCCGTAATTAAAATCTACACAGCTCACTCTTCAGCAATAAAATGAAACAAAGTTAATCAAACCTTTCATACAGGGACAATAATATCTAACAGCATGGACTTTTTTTTTTCTTTTTCTTTTTCTTTTTTCTTTTTTTGAGATGAGATGGAGTCTTGCTCTGTCGCCAGGCTGGAGTGCAGTGGTGCAATCTCGGCTAATCACAATTTCCACCTCCTAGGTTCAAGCGATTCTCCTGCCTCCGCTTCCAGAGTACCTGGGATTATAAGTGCACGCCATCACACCCAGCTAATTTTTGCATTTTTAGTAGAGACAGGGTTTCATCATGTTGGCCAGGATTGTCTCGATCTCCTGACCTCGTGATCCACCAGCCTCAGCCTCCCAAAGTGCTGGGATTACAGGCATGAGCCACAGTGCCCAGTCCATCATGGACCGTTAGAAATGGATGAATCTTAGAGAGCATCTAATATAACAACCATCCCCTGCAAACAAGGGAACTGAAGTTCAGAGAGATGGAATGTATCTCAAAATAGTAAGAGCTATTTATGACAAACCCACAGCCAACATCATACTGAATGGGCAAAAACTGGAAGCATTTCCCTTGAAAACTGGCACAAGATAGGGATGCCCTCTCTCAACACTCCTATTCAACATAGTGTTGGCAGTTCTGGCCAGGGCAATCAGGCAAGAGAAAGAAATAAAGGGTGTTCAATTAACAAAAGAGGAAGTCAAATTGTCCCTGTTTGCAGATGACATGATTGCCATCTGCAATTTAGAAAACCCCATCGTCTCAGCTCAAAATCTCCTTAAGTTAATAAGCAACTTCAGCAAAGTCTCAGGATACAAAATCAACGTACAAAAATCACAAGCATTCTTATACATCAAAAACAGACAAACAGAGAACCAAATCACGAGTGAACTCCTATTCACAACTGCTTCAAGGAGAATAAAATACTTAGGAATCCAACTTACATGGGATGTGAAGGACCTCTTCAAGGAGAACTACAAACCACTGCTCAATGAAATAAAAGAAGACACAAACAAATGGAAGAACATTCCATGCTCATGGATAGGAAGAATCAATATTGTGAAAATGGCCATACTGCCCAAGGTAATTTATAGATTCAATGCCATCCCTGTTAAACTACCAATGATTTCTTTACAGAATTGGAAAAAAACTGCTTCAAAGTTTATAAGGAACCAAAAAAGAGCCCGCATTGCCAAGACAATCCTAAGCCAAAAGAACAAAGCTGGAGGCATCATGCTACCTGACTTCAAACTATACTACAAGGCTACAGTAACCAAAACAGCATGGGTACTGGTACCAAAACAGAGATATAGACCAATGGAATAGAACAGAACCCTCAGAAATAATACCACACATCTACAACCATTTGATCTTTGACAAACCTGACAAAAACAAGAAATGGGCAAAGGATTCCCTATTTAATAAATGGTGCTGGGAAAACTGGTTAGCCATAAGTAGAAAGCTGAAACTGGATCCCTTCCTTACACCTTATACAAAAATTAATTCAAGATGGATTAGAGACCTAAATATTAGACCTAAAACCATAAAAACCCTAGAAGAAAACCTAGGCAGTACCATTCAGGACATAGGCATGGGCAAGGACTTCATGTCTAAAACACCAAAAGCAATGGCAACAAAAGCCAAAATTGACAAATGGGATCTAATTAAACTAAAGAGCTTCTGCACAGCAAAAGAAACTACCATCAGAGTGAACAGGCAACCTACAGAATGGGAGAAAATTTTTGCAATCTACTCATCTGACAAAGGGCTAATATCCAGAATCTATAAAGAACTCTAACAAATCTACAAGGAAAAAACAACCAACCTCATCAAAAAGTGGGCAAAGGATATGAACAGACACTTCTCAAAAGAAGACATTTATGCAGCTAACAGACACATGAAACAATGCTCATCATCACTGGTCATCAGAGAAATGCAAATCAAAACCACAATGAGATACCATCTCACACCAGTTAGAACGGCAATCATTAAAAAGTCAGGAAACAACAGGTGCTGGAGAGGATGTGGAGAAATAGGAACATTTTTACACTGTTGGTGGGACTGTAAACTAATTAACCATTGTGGAAGACAGTGTGGCGATTCCTCAAGGATCTAGAACTAGAAATACCATTTGACCCAGCCATCTCATTACTGGGTATACCCACTCTGCTATAAAGACACATGCACACGTATGTTTATTGCGGCACTATTCACAATAGCAAAGACTTGGAATCAACTCAAATGTCCATCAGTGGCAGACTGGATTAAGAAAATGTGGCACATATATACCATGGAATACTATGCAGCCATAAAAAAGGATAAGTTCATGTCTTTTGTAGGGACATGGATGAAGCTGGTAACCATCATTCTCAGCAAACTATTGCAAGAACAGAAAACAAAACACTGCATGTTCTCACTCATAGGTAGGAATTGAACAATGAGATCACTTAGACACAGGAAGGGGAACATCACACACTGGGGCTGCTGTGGGGTGGGGGGAGCGGGGAGGGATAGCATTAGGAGATATACCTAATGTAAATGATGAGTTAATGGGTGCAGCACACCAACATGGCACATGTATACATATGTAACAAACCTGCACGTTGTGCACATGTACCCTAGAACTTAAAGTATAATTAAAAAATTATAATCAAATAAAATAAAAACCACCACCACAACAGCTGCTCATGTTAATGGAGTCCTCACTGAGTCAGGTAGTATGTTAAATGCTTTGCATGCATTATCTCATTTAATATCAATAACCCTGTAAAATAAGTGCTAACATTTTTGCTTTGCATGTGAGAAAATCGCCACTTATAAAATTTAAATAACTTGCCCAGGGTCACTTAGCTAATAAGAGACAGTAAGATTCAAACTCAGGTTCATCTGACTGCAACACCTGTGCTCCTAGACTCAGTGTGGTGATCAGGATGCATAAGGCAAAGACATAGTAGATACCTAATTCCCTCTGATCCTTCTGTACTCCCTCCTGGTCCCCACCCCCACCAAGAATGCCTTTCTAATGCTACACTATCTCTTTGAGGACAAGTAATTGGGACATATTAGGAATAATAATACTAACACACACACACACACACACACACACACACACACATATATCGAGATGGAGTCTGGCTCTGTCACCCAGGCTGGAGTGCAGTTGCGCGATCTTGGCTCACTGCAACCTCCGTCTCCTGGGTTCAAGCAATTCTCCTGCCTCAGCCTCCTGAGTAGCTGGGATTACAGATGTGCGCCAAGTTCAGCTAATTTTTGTATTTTTAGTAGAGACAGGGTTTCACCATGTTGGTCAGGCTGGTCTCGAACTCCTGACCTCATGATCTGCCTGTCTCAGCCTCCCAAAGTGCGAGGATTACAGGCGTCAGCCACAGCACCTGACCAATACTAATACATCTTAAAGAAATTGCTGCATATAATTTCTGTATAAAAGAAACTATTTTGCTGGCAAAAAAGAAAAATCTCACTATTGCAAGGCAGCACTGAAGACAAAACAAAACTGGTGAAGAATATGGCAATGCTATCAGATTATTTCCTGCAGAGATATAGATACAGTATAGTGAGATTATTTAGCTCTTAACTAGGGATTTCTACTTCTTTTTTGTAGCAAGCTGAATAATGCTCTCCAAACCATAAACATGTCCACATCCTAATTTCCAGACTCTATAAATGTGTTTTGTTACACGGCAAGGGAAAATTAAGGCTGCAGATCAAATTAATGTTGCTAATCAGCCAACCTTATAATAAGATTATCCTAAATTATCTGGGTGAGCCCAGTAGAATCTCAAGGGTCCTTATAAGTGGAAATGAAATAGCAGTGTGAGACAGATTTGGCCTAATGTTATTGGCTTCAAAGATGGAAGAATGGAGCCATGACCCAAGGAATGTAGGAAGCCTCTAGATGCTGCAAAAGGCATGGAACAAATTCTCCCCTACAGCCTCGGGGGGGGATTGCAGCCCTGCCAATCTCTTGATTTTAGCCCAATGAGACCCATGTTGGACTCCTTTCCTCCAAAACTGTAAGATAATAAATGGTGTTGTTTTAAGCCAGTAAGTTTATGGTGATTCGTTACAGGAGCAAGAGGAATCTAATACACATCCACATAAAACAACACAAAGTGTCATGACAAGAGGCACTGCCTGTGGTGACCCAGCTCCACCTGTAAGGTGTCAGGCACTGGTAGCAGGGAAGTAGCAGCTTCACATTCAGAAATCTGGCTCTTCTAATTACTCAAATGCAAGAATTCCAAAGGAATAGCAAGAACATACTTTGAGCAATGCTAATATACAGTCATGCATTGCCTAATGAAAGGGATACCTTGTGAGAAATGTGCCATTAGGCGATTCCATTGTGTGAACATCATAGCATGTACTTACATAAACCTTGATGATATAGCCCACTACACACCTATGATATGTGGTATAGCCTATTGCTCCTAGGCTACAAACCTGTGCAGCACATTACCGTACCGAATACTGCAAGCCATGGTCCACAATGGTAAGTATTTGTGCATCTAAACATATTTAAACATAGACAAGGTATAGTAAAATACCATATCAAATATTTACAATGGTACACCTGTGCAGGGCACTTACCATGAAAGGAGCTTGCAAGACATGAAGTTGCTCTGGGTAAGTCAGTGAGTGGTGAGTGAATGTGAGGCCCTAGAACATTACTGTACACTATTATAGACTTTATAAACACCGGATACTTAGGCTACAATAAGTACATTTAAAAATTTTGTTGTTTCTTTAATAACAAACAAACCTTAGATAACTGAAACATTTTTATTTTATAAATCCTTTTAAACTTTTTAAGTCTTTTGACTCTTTTCTAAAAATATTTAGTTTAAAACACATTGTACAGCTTTGCAAAAAAAAATTTTCTTTATATCCTTACTCTTGAAGATACTTTTATTTCTTTTTTTTAGCTTTTTAAACTTCATAATTAAAATCTAAAACACATACACACACACACACACACACACACACACGTACACACACACATTAGCCTAGGTCTCCACAGGGTCAAGGTCATCAATATCACTGTCTTCCACCTCTACATCTTGTCTCACTGGCAAGTCTTCAGGTGCAGTAACATGCACAGAGCTGTCATCTCCTATGGCAACAATGCCTCCTTCTGGAATACCTCCTGAAAAACCTGCCTGTGGCTGTTTTACAGCTAACTTTTTTCATATATATAAGTAGAAGGAGTATAGTCTAAAATAATGATAAGAAGTATAATATAGTAAACACATAAGCCAATAACATAGTAGTTTATAATCATTATCAAGCATTATATACTGTATATAGTTGTATGTGCTAGATTTACACTACTGGCAGTGCAGTAGGTTTGTTTACACCAGTATCACAACAAATGTGAGTAATGTGTTATGCTATGGCATTAGGATGGCTACAATGTCACTTAGGTGATAGGAATTTTCAGCTCCACTATAATCTTATGAGACCATCTTCATATATGCAGTCTTCTACTGACCAAAGTGTTGTTACACAGTGCACTGTAACTTTATATGGTAATAAAAGATTATCATATATTTTAAATGATAATATTCAAGCAAATAATGTAAATGAGCCAATGAGATATTTCATATAAAGTACTAAACACAAACACATATCAATAAATGCTAGCTGTGATTTCTTTTTAAATCACTAGCTACTATTTCTTGAGTAGGTATAGTGCTACATACATTTTCTATAAACTTTATAACAACTTTGCAAGGTCAATATCTTCATCTTACAGATGAGAAAATGAAAGAGTAGAAAGATGAAGAAATTTGCCAAAGGTTACACAGTTCATAAATCAGTTTTGGAATTAATGTATAATTCTGTAGTGATTCTATTAAGGGATAAAACTGATTCATTGTATAACTTTTAGCATGTTCATTTTAAAATATATCAATCACTGATGCTCCAGATTTCAGTGAATTTAAACTCTAAAGTGGACATATTAGCTGAAGCAACGAAGAGTGATCACAGAAGTGAAAATACAAGAATCTGCCTTCTGATCTCACCCCCAATGCCTGAGACACCCATTTGTGAGATCTTAGACAAGTTTTGGGATCTCAATTTTCTTGCTTGGAAAAATGAATGGGGGAATTAAAACTCACCATGGTCTCTTGCAGCTCTTAAACTCATGGCTTTATGATAAGTATCTTCCTCAAGGTGCTGATTTTCAGAACTACTAGTAATTTATTTATTAACAAAATGCAGTTTCTTCCTCTTCATTCCATCCTGACACTCTAGCTTTGATTCTCCTGATTACCATTCCTCAATGACTTCTCTTTTTACCTGTCATGCCCTACTCTCTCCATTCTTTGATCAGGATTCCTATATTTCCTCTTTGAAAGAAAAATATTGAGAAGAAATTTAAAAATAGGTACTCAATATGTTTTGATGACATTATGCTAGGAATAAAAACATCTATCTAGTGAATATTTTGCAACATAATAAAATTTTTTTGAAAACTAAATTTCATAAAAAAGAGCCTATATTAGTCCCTTTTAACACTGCTGTGAAGACATACCTGAGACTAGGTAATTTATAAAGGAAAGAGGTTTAATTGACTCACAGTTCAGCATGGTTGAGAAGGCCTCAGGAAACTTTCAATCATGGTGGAAGGGGAAGCAAACACATCCTTCTTCACATGGCAGCAGGAAAAAGTGTGAGTGCCCAGTGAAGGAAGAAGCTCCTTATAAAACCATCAAATCTCATGAGAACTAACTCACTCTCATGAGAACAGGATGAGGGAAACTACCCCCATGATTTGATTATCTCCATCTGTTCCTTCCCATGACATGTGGGGATTATGGGAACTACAATTCAAGAGAGATTTGGGTGGGGATACAGCCACCCAAATCTACCCTGACCCTTCCCTATCAATCTACCCTGACCTTTCCCAAATCTCATGTCCTAACATTTCAAAATACAATCAAACATCAAACATTTCAAAATACAATCAAACATTTTGAAATCAAACATTTCAAAATACAATCATGCCTTTCCAACAGTCCCCCAAAGTCTTAACTCATTCCAGCATTAAATCAAAAATCCAAGCCCAAAGTGTCATCTGAGACAAGGCAAGTCCTTTCTACCTACGAGCTTGTAAAATCAAAAACAAGTTAGTTACTTCCTAGATACAGTGAGGGTACAGGCATTGGGTAAATACACCGATTCCAAATGGGAGAAATAGGCCAAACAAAGAGGCTGCAGACCCATGCAAGTCTGAAATCCAAAAGGGCAGTCATTAAACTTTAATTTCTAAAATGATCTCCTTTGACTCCATGTCTCACATCCAGGTCATGCTGATGCAAGAGGTGGGCTCCCACAGCCTTGGGCAGCTCTGCCTCTATGGCTTTGCAAGATACAGCCCCCTTCCTGGCTGCTTTCAGCCAGTGTTAGGTGTCTGTGGCTTTTCCAGGCACACCATGCAAGGTGTCGGTGGATCTACCATTTAGGGGTCTGGAGGATGGTGTCCTTCTTCTCACAGCTCCACCAGGCAGTAGCCCAGTGGGGACTTTGTGTGGGGGCTCCCACTCCACATTTCCCTTCTGCACTGACCTAGCAAAAGTTCCCTGTGAGTGCTCTGCCCCTGCAGTACACATCTGCCTGGACATCCAGGTGTCTTCATACATCCTCTGAAGTCTAGGGAGAGGTTCCCAAACCTCAATTCTTGACTTCTGTGCACCCACAGGCTCAACACCACATGGAAGCTGTCAAGGCTTGAGACTTGCCCCCTTTGAAGCCATGGCCCAAGCTGTACCTTGGTCCCTTTTAGCCATAGCTGGGACAGCTGAGACTCAGGGCACCAAGTGCCTAGGCCGCACACAAAAGGGGGTCCCTGAACCTAGCCCAGGAAACCATTTTTCCCTTTTAGGCCTCCAGGCCTGTGATGGGAGGGGTTGCCATGAAGGTCTCTGACATGTCTTGAAGACATTTTCCCCATTGTCTGAGTGATTAACATTTGGCTCTTTGCTACTTATGCAAATTTCTGCAACAGGCTTGAATTTATACCCAGAAAATGGGGTTTTCTTTTATATCATATTGTCAAACTGCAAATTTTCCAAATTTTTATGCTCTGCTTCCTCTTGAACATTTTGCTGCTTAGAAATTTCTTCTGCCAAATACCCTAAACTATCTCTCTCAAGTTCAGAGTTTCACAGATCTCTAGGGCAGGGGCAAAATGCTGCCAGTCTCTTTGCATAGCAAGAATGACCTTTACTCCAGTTCCCAACAAGTTCTCCATCTCCATCTAAGACCACCTCAGCCTGGACTTCATTGTCCATATTACTATCACCATTGTCATCAAAGACATTCAACAAGTCTCTAGGAATTTCTGAAACTTTCCACATTTTCTTGTCATCTTTTGAGCCCTCCAAACTTCCAACCTCTGCCTGTTACTCAATTCCAAAGTTGCTTCCATATTCTTGGGTACCTTTACAGCAGAATTCCACCACCTGATACCAATTTACTGTATTAGTCTGTTCTCACGTTGCTATAAAGACACACCCAAGACTGGTAATTAATAAAGGAAAGAGGTTTAATTGACTCACAGTTCAGCATGGCTGGGGAGGCCTCAGGAAACTTACAATCATGGTGGAAGGGGAAGGAAACACATCCTTCTTCACATGGCAGCAAGGAGAAGTGTGAGTGCCCAGTGAAGAAGAAAGTCCCTTATAAAACCATCAGATCTCATAAGAACTAACTCACCATCATGAAAACATGATAAACCATCCCCCATGATTCAATTATCTCCACCTGGTCACTTCCATAACACGTGGGGATTATGGGAACTATGCTCCAAGATGAGATTTGGTTGACAACATAACTTTGTTCTCTTTTTTGTATTTCACCAACAGCAGAACATTAAAACACACACACACACACACACATCCTATGATCCAAAATCCCTCTAATGAAAAAACCCTAATACTTCCCAAGAAGAATGTGTTATATGGTGTGAACCACTGGCTCTCTGAGTCCTTTCACGGTCCTTTATTAAATGGATATATTGATAATAAATTATCAATATATTATATAAAAACATGGATTTTGTTCCCCATCCATAAAAATTACCGAAGTTAAATAGCCCTAGAGCATGAAATCAAAATGATCAGAGAAAGAAAATGCTGCTTGTTATACCAAAATCATCCATCATTGCCCAAGAGGGTTCCCAGTACCATTAGCTGCCAAGTCCACACAATACATGAGTCTTATAACACAAATATGGAACATTAATATAAAAAAATTCCTATCTGTGGATCAGGTAGTCATGTTTTACACCATAATCTGCAATTTTAATTAAAGTTGGCATATTTCTGCTGCTATGATTTAAAAGATTAACTAAGTTGGACAAGGTCTCAGATCTTTAACTACACCCAACCTGTTTGTGATTTTTGGCACTCTGCATTTTAGGTGTGTTATGAAGATGACAATGTGCCAGTCATCCAAGCTGTCAAATGCCTGCTAAAATCTGTTCAGAGCCAAACTCATTTGCACTCGGATGAACACCTCTCAAGAAGCAATTGCTTAAATACCTACAGTTTCAGGTTTCACTCATGGCTAATAAAACAAATTTTACAACATGCCCGAATGATTTTTCCCAAAGTGCTGAAATAATTCCATAGAATAAACCAAGGTAAAGAATTATAGGACTTACTGGTACTATAATTATAATGTATCAAACATTCACAGAATAAAGCATTGGGTTTGGACATGTATACAATTATGTGGTTTAAAACATTTTTTGAAACAACTTAACATTATTTTGAAACATAATATTAAAAATATGTCCTCCTTTTGGTGGGAAGGACACTTTCACACACTGCTAGTAGGAGTTTAAATTGATACAAATTTCTGACAACGATTTCTTGGATATCCATTAAAGTGTTTTACTGTTTGTATACTTTAATCCACAAATCCCAGAAGCAGGGCCTACCTAGGTAAAGGCGGCGGTGAATGTGGCAAAAGAGCCTTTGAGGCAGAGGGACCCTCATCTGCAAACTACGAAGTGACAAAAAGTCTAAATATCTTTTCTAGAACCATTAATACAAGAAGGTCTCTGGCACTCAGGGGCTCAGTGCTCACAACTGGGACTCTTCCAAGCAATCATGAAGTTGTTGTGCAATAGTCTGCCATGTTGCTGAGGTATAACCATATCTGAATGGGTGGGGGGCTTAAGAACGTATCTCTGCCACTGACTGCATCAAAGATTGTCTTTCATGCAGTAATCTTCATTAGGGATTTATGGTACTAGTCCTATTTTTGGTTATACTTCACTTTATTTTAAGGAGGAACATTATATGCTATCGTGGTATTTTGAAAATTGATCCATGGTTGTCTTTAGGAACATGAAGTGTCTAGACTAGTTTGATATGACAGTACATCTTTCTCTCTCTCTCTCTCTCTCTCTCTCTTTCTCTCTCTCTCTCTCACACAAGCATAGATTATTTTGGATAGAAAATAAAGTACCTTACTGATAAAAACCTTATTTTATGTGTGTGGAGGAGGAGTAATCTGTTTCTTAATATATCCATCAGTATATGCTAAATTGTGCTGAGAGAATCAGCAGCAAGAAAATATCAGCAGCTTAACATAACGTTTATTGCACACTTTTATTGTATCTCAGTGAGCACAGGGGTGGGGAAAATGTAATGAAGCCCTCCCTGGCTCTTACGACTTTAAAATGGAAGTAACACATGATTTGTCCTTTCATACTGCATAGGCCGAAGAGAGTCACTTGGTCATTCTTCAATTCAAAGAGGTGGGGTGTTTCATTCTTCTACAGGATCTTAATATTTGTAAGTGATTACATAGACTGCCATTTTTAGTATTAAGAAATGTTTGTCTCGCTGCTTTAAAATACTAATTATAGCCTAACATGGCCGTATACGCTAATGGTTGAAAAGTGCCTCCAAAGTAGACCTGCATGACCAAGAATGGATGTGGACTTAAGTGAAAGGAACGATTAAGCTGGGGGCCAGTGCTGTTGATGAAGGCAGCTATATGGGTCCACAATTCAGTTAATGACAATGACTGGTAAGGTAGATGGTTAGTATCTGAAGAGAGAAGCCTCAAAAGAGGATAATTTGTAGCCAGTCGCAGTGACTCACGCCTATAAACCCAGTGTGTTGGGAGGCTCAGGAGTTTGAGACCAGCCTGAGAAACAGCAAAACCCAAGAAAATTTAAAAAGAAGTCATATGTGGTGGTGAGCACCTGTAATCCCAGCTACCAGGGAGACTGAGGCAGGAGAATTGTTTGAGCCCCGGAGTTCCAGGTTACAATGAGCTGTGATCGTACCACTGCACTCTCCAGTCTGGGTAATAGAGTGAGATCCTGTCTCTACAAAAAGAAAAACAAAAGGAAAAACACCACAATGTTTTTACACTAGAGTGAAACTGAGTAGGCACGTAGGCATGAGAAGTTAGATATTGCTTCCACCTTATCCCCATCACACATTTCAGGGAGCTCTGATTTCACTTCAGTCATAAAACTAAGGGAGGTCTAGGAAAAGCTAAAGACCGAGAGAGTTTATTTACCATGGAGCAGAGGCTTCAGTGGGCAGAGTGGGTAGTGCTGGGGAAAGGGCAGTGACAGAAGGATGGGCAGCAAGAACATGCAAAGTCCAGGGGGAGAGGACTAAAATGAAGAGATGACCAGAGGCTGGCATTCAGAGCACAGCTGAGTCTGCTCAAAGAGAGAGGTTTGGAACAATTAGCTGGCCCCAAGCATCTAGGGGGAACCCCAGGGCAAAGTGTGGTTTTCAGTTCTACACAGGCTGAGATCACAGGAGATCTCATAAACCTGAGCGAGCTGGAAGATGCTGAACCCAACACAGCCTAGACTCCTGGACTGACATAGGTCACAGGATATTTTCTTTTCTCTCTTTTATTTTATTTTATTTTTTGAAACAGATTCTTGCTCTGTCACCCAGGCTGGATTCCAGTGGTGTGATCTCGGCTTACCAAGACCTCTACCTCCCAGGCCCAAGTGATTCTGGGACCTCAGCCTTCTGAGTAGTTGGGATTACAGGCATGCACCACCACACCTGACTGATTTTGTGTGTGTGTGTATTTTTAGTAGAAACGGTGTTTCACCATGTTGGCCTCAGGTGATCTCAAACTCCTCAGGTGGTCTCAAACTCCTGGCCTCAGGTGATCTGTCCGCCTCAGCATCCCAAAGTCCTAGGATTACAGGCGTGAGCCACCGCACCTGGCCAGATCACATGATATTTTCTTACTCATACTACAAATAAAGATAGGCCCTGAACACACTGGGGAAAGCAAGAAAATCCCTCAGCTAATGACAAACTGTTTCTCAATATTTCATTTTACTTTGCCCTTTCAATCTAACTCAATTATATCCATATTTTATCTCTGCAAAAGAATTTTCTATAAGCATCTTAAAAGTTTCACAGAAAAAAGTATAAGGAGAGAATTGGGGGAAAGCTAGTTTAAGAAAGAAAAGCAAATTCAAGGTTAGGGAACATGGCAGAGGAAAAATAGAATTAAAAGTGAGAAACAAAAATGTAAAAAATGGAAGATTCATACATTGGGTAAAAGTGTTAAAAAGAGGAGGTAGAAATTTTTTTCAGTTTTGACTACTAAAAGCAGTTACAGAAACTTCAAGGAGAGAAATAGTGGAGGATATAGCTGAAAATTAATATCATCAAGAGCTAATTTATCTTACCTTCTGTTTTTAATCTATGTAGAATTAAAAATATTATTATGTGGAGTGTTCCTTTTTTTCTTTAGTTATAGTATGATTTCTTTTGAACAAAATATCTCCCTTCTAATTGCATTAGCTGCTGAAATGCAACTGAATATTTCCTTCAGGACTTTGATGAATGGCATCTTTTGTATAACTCCATAGCTCTCAATGCCAATGACACAAACAAACATCCCTACTTTACTACCATTTAGGAAACTAAATGATAATATGTTTGTCATGGAAGACAAAGCTGTATTTAGTTGTTTTTATCTACTTGTAAAATTTAATATCCAGATGATAAAAATATTAATTTACTTGTGAAATATCATACAATAGTTCCTTTATGATCCAGAAATAATTTTGTTTCTGAAAACTGTTGAAAGTGTAGACTTTCAATCATGTACTCCACATTAATTTAGCAGATATTCAGAGGCCACATACCACATGTAAGGCACTGTGGTAGGCACTGAGGATATGTCACAGAGAACAAAAACAAAAAGAAGATCCCTCTCTTCCTTCTATTTACATTGCAGTGAAGGAAATAAATATAAGCAAGATTAAAATGTGAAAAATACAGTGTTAGTGATACTTACTAAGGGAAAGATAAAAATAAAGAAGAAAAGAGGGATGAGAAAGGAAGGGCTGAAACTTCAGATATTGGGTAGCCAGGGAAATAATCACATGGGGAAGGTGACTTTTGAATAAAGCCCTGGAAGAAATGAGGGAATATGCCATGTAGATATCTGGAGAAAGAGCATTCCAGGAAAGAAATAGCAAGTGCAAAGGCCCTGGTCAGAAGCCTACCTGGTGGGTTGAAAAACAGTGATCGGACTCTTTGGCTAAAGCAGAGAGAAACAAGAGAGCGTAACAGAAGATGAGGTCAGAAACAGGAAAGAATCTGGAACCCAGATCACATGAGGCCTTATAAAAGTAAGAATGGTGGCTTCTAATCTGAGTGAGATCAGAAACCAGTAGTGGAAGCATGACGTGATCTAGCATATGTTTCTCAGGATGACTCTGGCTTCTGCGTTGAGGATAAGCTTCAGGAGAACAAGGCAAGAAGCAGAAAAAAAAAAAACAGTTCAGATGACTATCGCAATAATCCAAGCATGAGATGATGATGGTCAAATTTTTTTTAATATATTCAGGCAATCTTTGAATATGCTGCAGAACAGTAAACATGACTGTGCAACTTAATAATCAATAATCTCATCCTAATAATCAATAGGAATAATTGTGATTATTCTACAACCTTTAAAATTTTTCTCAAAACATTAAAAACTCTCTGTCAGTTAAAATATATAGGGAAATGAAATACTAAAAACTACTAAAACTATTGTTTATTTAGAACACAGTAATTTGAAACACTAGAAAAATAGTGTTTTGTTTCTTTGTAAATAATAAAACACGTATGAAGAGTGCTTTGAACAGTTCTTGCCTTTTTTAAATTGCCATATAATTTACAATAATGAGCAAGCCTCTTTCCTATATACCTTGGTGAATTATTATACTTCTATTTAAATTTGCATCAACTTCCAACATTTAATGTTTGTACTTTCAACATCATGAAATACTTCTGACTGTCTTTAATGTGCAGCTAATTTCTCTGTAATTTCCTCTGGGGCATCTTCATCTTTTTTAGTGCAACTACTTTCTTCATTTTTGTTGGTAAGTCCATCTGAACACAGTCCTTCTGGCTACAAATTTAGAGTCTCTTGAAGTATGGTAGCACTTACATTGCCACGGATAAGTATTTCTTCTATAACTCCATTTACATTTGATTTGCATTTTACTTCCACCATTATTATCATTTTGGTTTTTGTTTTTTTTTTTGCCACACTTTCATCTTTATGGGTCAATTTCTTCTTTCAATTATCCATTTTTGTGAAATGTCATATGTATTTATCACTAAGAGACAAGGAGTCAACACAACTGCATACTTTGCTGGGAATAAGAGATGTGCTATGATGAGTCACTGACAAGCTCTGAAAGAAGTCACATGATTGATCATTGATTATGATGAGCAGCTATTATTTTTGTAGAGATTTATGAGCTGAAGAGCTAGTATTACTCGGTTAATATATTGTGGTAACTGAAATTTGAACCATGTTGTTGGTGAGCTGGCATTGTTTAACTAAACTGTGGTAACTGAAATTCAAGCCTATCAACCACAAAGTGAGGATTCCCTATATAATGAAGACAAAGACAGAGACAATAGGATTTTTTGGAAGGTGGGATATGGAGTATAGTAGCATGTCACAGACGCAGTTTTATATTTGCTGGTGATATTGATTATCTAATACTGACTGTCCCTCCTGATAGCAAGCTCCATGAAGGCAAGGACCACACTTCTCTTTGTTCACCATTACACAGTTGATGTTGCACTTTCCCAAATAGCATGTCTTTAAGTTTCGCAACAACCCCAAGCAGCAGGCATCATCTCGTTTTGCAGATAAAGAAACTGAAGCTCAGAGAAGTTAAGTAACTTAGAACCATTTTACACAACTAGTGAGTGACAGATTGGAACTCAAATTATATTTTCTGAAGTCCAATCCTCTTTCCTTTGAACCACCTACTCCTCCCTAATAAAAATACAGTCCTATAAAGTTTTGCTCTGGAAACCATAGCACCATGTTTCCTATGCCATAATCAACTATCATATGAAAGCTGTAGAATATAAAGGACAGCAGAAATAAGACAAACGCAGTGTATTTGAGTCTCCTGTCTGTTTAAATATCCTACAAGTTTCCATTTAAATTCTGTTCTTAACCTCATGACAAGGATTTATAAAAAGACAAAATCTGGCAACTACATTGACTGAAGGCAAAAGAGCACATCCTACTCTTCAAGGGATTTCCAATCTCTCTGCAAACAATAGGGATGAGTTAAGAAGTACATTCCTGACTTCCTCAGACTTTAATCTGTGAATCAGAACATTAAGAACAGGTACCTGAAAGGTAGAAAAGGTTTTGACTTACATCACCTAGCACACCCAACCCAAAGGTGTCTGGGTGCATTTACCAGAAATCCACCTCTATTCTCCAAAGCAATTATTTTCTAATCAGTCAACATCTTTCTCTTCCTTCACCACTTCCAAGGCTTTTCTTTTTCCATTTGCATCCAGATACCATTCCTCTCAAGATTCAACAGTACCACTAATCAAATGCACAGTGCAATTTGAGACAAACTTGTTGATCCCCACATAATGACTAAAGAGACTATTGTCTTGGCTATTTTAACATCCAAGTTAGTCTGTCAGAATGTAAAATCACTGCTTTGTTACTAGCATATTATTATTTTAGCAAGGAAGATGCTTAGCAGACATAACCACTCCAATTAAGGGACACTTTCACTCCTTACTTTTTCATTCTGATATGACATAAATTTTTTACAAGTACATATTACTTTTAGAACTAACAATAATTTTTAAGTGTCATAACTGATTTAACTTTTAAAGACATGAAAATAGCTCTTAAATGATTATTATACAATAGCCTAAATAATTCAATTAAATATATGTATAATATTGAATACTAAAAGATCTGATAGGAAAAGAGATGTGACAATATCCTGGACAACCGGGAACTGAGAATAAGATTATAATGTAACACAAATATCTCTTCCCTTACAGACATTTTATAATAAATACTCAATCAAAATTAGAACTTTATGTAAAATGAAACAAATTGATAACACCTCTGGTTGAAGAAAAAATAAGATACTTTTGACTTGGGGAAAATTTCCCCTATTCATATGATCAATAGGAGTTAAGAAATGCATTTCTGAATTATTCACACTCTGCTTCGGGAGTTGTAATCAACAACACTACCAAAAGCAGAAGATTCCTTTAAATTTTCCAACGGAAAAATACGTGCCATCGTTAAGCTGATAAATGCACGTATTATTTAAAATTAAATGAGCATGATTACTGCTACTTTAACAAAGAAATGACAGGATTTGATATGCATATTATGTAGGACACTAGAAAATAAGCAAATATTTTGCTTAGACTGGTTCTGAAAAAAAAAGTTGTTATTGAGTAGACATATGAGTCTGGGTTTGGTACAATTTTTTTCTGCACGTTGTCTGACACCCACCTCATCACCTACTATATGTGCCAACCCTAGCCCGTCCCAACCTCCCTTATCCTCAGACTTAATTTTTATCAATCTCATGACTTTCCCAGAAGTTGACATGCTCTGGTCCAAGGTACGGATGTCCATTTCAAACATCACTTACCAATTTTCCTTGGAAATCGAGATTTTAATTGTTTCTTTGTTTATGCAACATCAAAAATGATCCTGCAGTCAAAATATCTATGTCAGTTATGTAGATAAAATGGAAGATTGAACATATGCCTATAATTTTTCTCCTTTCCACTAAAAATGGCAATAAAGGGATTTTTGCTTTTAAAGACCTAAATCTCAAAGTATTAGTAGAGCAGAAGAGGATATAACTTCAACTACATTTGTGGAAAGGGGAAGCAGATGAACCAGTGGTAACTAACAGGAAACTGGAAAAAGATGAATCCTAATCCAGTAATGTGGGAAGCCTGAATGTGTTCACAGACTCCTCCAAAGGCTCAGATATCAGGACTAAGTGCTCCCAGAAATGGGGTACTAACATAAGGAAAATTGGTTAAGAGCAGTTTAAGGAACAAACACCAAATCCCCTCTTCTACTCTGTGAAGTTGGGCAAATTCTCCCCCATCACCAGGCAGAACACCAGGAGTTTATTCTGCGGATATTAATCTTAGGTTGATACTCTTAAACATAAGTGAGCTACCAAGATCCACAGACAGCAGAGAAAACCTTATAATGTGAATAATTGAAACCAAAAAGAGAAAGAAAAAAAAAAAAAACATGCAAAGTAAACAAAGACTTCAGGGGGGAAAAAAAAACTTGAGAAAAACACAATAATCCTAGAGAAAGAAGAGCATTGATAAGATGCTATAAAAAGGAGCATTCAAAGAACAAAACAAAGAGTATGGAATTGAAAACATGAGAGCATTAATTTTTTAACTTAATAGATTTACTAGGAAATAAAATTTAGAAAAAAGTTAGAAAAATCTCCCAGAAAGCAGAGGAAAGAAAAACAGAGAAGAGAGAAAAAAAATAAGGAAGCTTGCATGTTTAAAGTCTTAATTAAATTCATATGCTTTAAAATTTCAAATTGTACTAAAAGGTTTATAACATAAAATAATCTATTTCCCACCCACTTTTTTCTACTCCCAGGTTGGTAATTTCAGAAGCAGTCACTTTGATTCTTTCGGCTGTTTCTTTTGACATTTACCTAACTTTATATGTTTAAATAGTATGTGTATTTGCTATTCTTAGATACATGAATGTTGAGCATTATCTAATTACTTCCTATTATGGTAGTTTAGCATTTTACTCTCTTAGGCTCCCATTGCCTCTACTTTCCCTCCTCTATGATTCCAATTCAGTTGTAGTCATTTTTAGATTAAATCAATATTCAGTTAAGTCTGTGTAAATATTACTCACAGCTGAGCACTGTACTATGATTACACTTCCTTTCTTATATTTTCACCAAAGTTAATTATTACCATCTTTTTTTGATTGAGGTACAAGTTATACACCATAAAATGCGCCCATCATAAGTATACAATTCAGTGAACTTTGGTAAATGTACAGAGTAATGCAACTACCATCACAAACCAGCTTTGAAACATTTCCATCACCCCAAAAAAGCTCCCTTGTGCCTGTTTGCAGTCAATCTTCACTTCCACTCCCAGCCCCAGGCAACCACTCATCTGTTTTCTGTCTCTATAAATTTGCCTTTTCTGGAAACTTCATATAAATGGAATCATGCAATACGTAGTCTCTTGCATCCGGCTTCTTTCACTTAGCATAATATTTTGAGATTCATTATGTCATAGCATGTATCTGTAGTCTGTATCTTTTTATTGATGAATTGTATTCTACTTTATAGATATACAACACTTTGTTAATCCTTTCACCAGCTGATGAATTGTTTCCACTTTTTGGCTACTAGAAATATTGCTGCCGTGAACATATATGTACAAGTTTTGTGTGGACTTATGATTTCATTTCCCTTGGGTAGATAGCTAGGCATGGAATTTCTGAGTTGTACAATAAGTTTATGTTTCACTTTTTAAAAACTGCTAACCTTTTTCCAAAGTTTATAAGGCCTCATGTGATCTGGGTTCCAGATTCTTTCCTGTTTCTGACCTCATCTTCTGTTGCGCTCTCTTGTTTCTCTCTGCTTTAGCCAAAGAGTCCGATCACTGTTTTTCAACCCACCAGGTAGGCTTCTGACCAGGGCCTTTGCACTTGCTATTTCTTTCCTGGAATGCTCTTTCTCCAGATATCTACATGGCATATTCCCTCATTTCTTCCAGGGCTTTATTCAAAATTTTAATCGTTGTTAATATTTTCTTACAATTATTTTAATTTTTGAGGGGTGGTAGTGATGTGTTCTCTTTTATTCTTGAATTTGCTATAATAGTTTGTGTCTTCTCTCATTTTTTCTCTGTCAGACTAGATTGGGAATCAACAGAGTATGTATAGCTTAGTGGTCACCCCAAGACTGGCCAGATGTTGTGCTCTGGCACCTTGAGCCAGTAGGGCTTATACCCCATTGATAGATCTGTTTGTGTGATGGCAGCACATCCACGTATCAGGCTTTTACTTCCTGTAGTGTCCTTACAGGTCTCCTCTGTACATATGCAAGGCCTCCCAGTCTGCCAGTGATGTGTTATGAAGACCTCAGCTAGCTCTTTCATGGTGCTGTTGGTTCTGCTGCTCACCCCAGCAAGGATAACAACTTCAGTCTTTTATTGCAGTATTATGGCTTTCATTATTCTTTTCCTATTTGGATACGGGAGTTTTTTGCTCTGCACTCCAAATCAAGTCTGCCTCTACAGCAGAAAAGCTGCTATTAATAATTTTATGACCAGCCCCACCGGACAGAACTATCATGCCAAATGACTGAAGGATTGGACGGGAATCGCCCCAGGCAAGAATGGCACAGACTTCCATCGTGCTTAACTGAAGTAGAGTGATTTTTTTTTTAATTAGTAAATTCTCAATTTGTTGTTTGTATTTGTTTAATTTCCAGAGCCCTGAAATATGTGTGGCTTGTCTGTTTATATTTAAATGTGTCCAGTTTCATACTTATATTAGTGGGAGAATATTTGCCAGCCTCTTCACTTTGCCACAATTGGGAATCCCTGTCTAGGCCACCTGACATCTCTGATTCCTGCCTGTTTTCATTTATTTCATTTTTACTCATATTTATTGCTAATTTTTCACACACTTGCCAGTTGTCAGAATAATATTTCATTAGACATAAGTTCTCTGTTTTTGTGTTTTATTTTTGAAGACTTCCCTTCTGAGAACTTTCATTCTGCTTTTATCTGGAGTAGAAATAAATTGCACCACTAATATCTTGCGCCATCGCCTCCTAATTGTCCTAGGAATTCCCTCTGCCTGTCTCCTAATTTAGATTATACATCTCATGAATTTCAAGATTTTCTGCTTTTTTGGTTTTTTCCATTATTTTGATGGAACTTGGTCTCCAGTAGCACTTTTTTTCTTTCTCATGTTAAAGATAGTACAACTGCAGAAAGAATGGTGCCAGCAATCCTCAACACGCCTGCTTCTTGTCTCACTGCTCTGATTTATACTTCTCCCACGCAGTGGTTTTACAGATAAAATTTTTTTGTTTT
Source organism: Theropithecus gelada (assembly GCF_003255815.1). Classification (NCBI taxonomy): domain Eukaryota; kingdom Metazoa; phylum Chordata; class Mammalia; order Primates; family Cercopithecidae; genus Theropithecus; species Theropithecus gelada. The sequence continues at coordinate 88,047,442 of NC_037681.1, forward strand.
GTTTTGCTAAGTGGAGAACACAATTTGAGATAAATAGGCCAATTGCTAAGAAAAAATAGAGTAAAGAAAGAGAAGAAAAAGACACAGAAATAGGCTTTTTTTGCTAGTGGTTTTAAAGTTACTTTCATTTTGGGGGGTAGGACAGATTGCTGATTCCTGGCTCAAGACGGTTTCAAGACCAATGTAAAGGCATTCAAGGAAATGCATCACATTGTTATGTGTTATGAAACACAACGATTGTAAAGTTGACCTCACAATTGTACATCCTAAGAATACATCAGCACAAATCTGTGTGAAAAAGGAGGTTCATTGTGCAGACTAGATAATTTTAGCAAAGTTGAATTAGTTTCTAATACACAATCCTTATCTAAAAGCATCTTCCAAATTTGCTTATCTCAAATCCAAACAAAAAGAAGATCCTCACAGCTATGGGGACCATGGTAAAGCCAGGTACTCTGGAAATGATGGAACCGGTTGTGTCTTGGAGAAGAGGGGAAAAAGTAAGGCAACACCTCTGACAAATGATTTTATCCAGTCCAGAAATGTTGGTCTTCTTATGTTTTGAAGTAGGATATAGATGAATTGACAATTATTCCCTTTATCTTCAGGATGTAATTTGATCCTAATATTCCTCTGTGCTGCCAGATTCCTGGTTTTTATCCTGTATATTCACACTGATGACATCCAAGAAAAACTCCAGTTTATGAACACTTTTTGAAAATTCTAAAGGCTGCCAGTACATTCGAAATGGTAAAATGTTTATTTGTTGAGTAAAAATTCAATTGAACAAAACATGTTGGTACCTAAGGTGCAGATGGAGTGCCTGAAATGATGAACTACTTGTTTAATTTTGCTTCTAGGGTGAAGATGAAAGCTATACATGCGGTACTGAGCCTTGTTATGCTCTCTACCAGACTACACTGACATTAAGGGGATGTCTGCATCCTACATGAATACTGTCTCCTGCAATTAAAGTCATTTTATCAAAATCAGGGACAAATTTATCACCTTTTCAAGAGGTTTTGCTGAGAATGAAAGACAGAATATTAAATTCTTAACTGTACAAAAGTGCATTAGATTTCAGAAAAGTCATAAAATGCTTTTTTGAAAAATAGATTTTGCTGTTGTTGATGATGGATTATTTGTTTGCTTCTATTCACATTTCAAAGCGAGAAAAAAAAAACAGTCTCAGAATCGTTGTAAAGAAAGCTATCTTTTGGCCTCGGTCACTTGGAAGATAATCGGATGTATATAAATGAAATAATGCTTTCTTTTAAGACAAAAGTCACTGCGTTGTTGCTACCAAGCCTTAGCCAACCTGAAAACTCAACAGGGCCCATGACCCCTAAATAGTTACAAAGTTTTATGCCAAGTCAAGCAACAATATGGACAATTAAAGGGCCAAGGCCTGCCTGGCCTCCATGTCTGAGTCAACTTTTCTCCTCTTATTCAACCTTATGATACTATGTACTTCTCCTTATAACACTTTACATGATTGTAATTTGGAAAGACGTATTTAATAGTCTTTTTAGAAAACATCTTTATTGAGATATAGTTGATATATAAAAATGGCATATATTTAATGTATGAAATTTGATGAGTTTGGATATATGCATACACCCATGAAATCACCACCACAATAAAGACAATAGACATATCCATCACCCACAAAAGTTTATTTGTGTCTCTTTGTTTTTTGTTTTGGTTTGGTTTTGTGGTAAGAACATTTAACATGAGATTTACCCTTCTCACAAATTTTAAGGTACACAATACAGCATTGTTGATTATAGGCATTATGCTGTATAGCAGATGTCTAGAACTAATTTATCTGGCATAACTGAACCTTCATACCAATTGAACAACCCCCTCATTTCTCCCTTCTCCTGGTAACCACTGTTCTGTTCTCTGCTTCAGTGAATCTGACTAATTTAGGTACCTCATATACATAAAATCTTGCAGTATTTGTCCTTCTATGCCTGACTTATTTCACTTACTCCAGTGTTCTCCAGGTTCATCCATGTAGTTGGTTGTTGCAAATGTTAGAAGTTTCTTCTTCTTCCTTTTTTTTTTTTTTTTTGAGATGAAGTTTCATTCTTGTCATCCAGGCTGGAGTACAATGGTGCAATCTCAGCTCACTGCAACTTCCACCCAGGTTCAAGCAATTCTCCTGTTTCAGCCTCCCCAAGTAGCTGGGATTACAGGAACCCACCACTACGCCTGGCTTAATTATTGCATTTTTAGTAGAGATGGGGTTTCACTATGTTAGCCAGGCTAGTCTCAAACTCCTGTCCTCAGGTGATCCACCTGCCTCAACCTCCCAAAGTGTTGTGACTGCATGAGCCACCACACCCAGCCAGAAGTTTCTTCTTTTTTAATATTGAATAATATTTCACTGTATATATAAACCACATTTTCTTTATCCATTAATTTGTTGATGGGCATTTAGGTTGTTTCTATGTCTTTGATATTGTAAATAATGTTGCAATGAACATGGGAGTACAGATATTTCTTTGAAATCATAATTTTAATTATTTGGGGTATACACCTAGAAGTCTGATTGCTGGATGATATGATAGTTCTATATTTAATTTTTCAAGGGACTTCCACACTGTTTTCCATAGTGATTGTTACCAATTTACATTCTTACCAACAGTGTACAAGTGTTCCTTTTCTCCACACTCTAATAAACAGTTGTTATCTTGTTTTGTTTTGTTTTTGTTTTTATAATAGCCATCTTAACTGATGTGAGATGATATCTCATTGTAGTTTGATTTGTATTTCCCTAACAATTAGGGATGAGTATTTTTTTATATGCCCATTGGTCATTTGTATGTCTTGATTGAATTAATGTCTATTCAAGTCCTTTGCCAATTTTTAAATTGGGTTGCTTGTTTTTCCCTTATTGAGTTGTAGGAGTTCCTTATATATTTTGGATATTAACCCTTTATCAGATACGTAATTTGTAAATATTTTCTCCCATTCCACAGACCAACTTGTCATTCTCTTTATTGTTTCCTTTGCTGTGTAGAAGCTTTTCAGTTTGTTGTAGTTCCACTTGTGTGTTTTCATTTTCTTTGCCTGTGCTTTTGGTGTCATATCCAAGAAATCATTGCCAAAACCAATGAATTTGAATTTATTTATTTGCCAACCGTGCTATCTCATGGCCTACAATAGTGTCTCGCTTACAAAATCCAATCAGAAATGCTTGCTGAATGAATAATTAAAGCTTTACATATGCTCACATTTTAACTAAAAAATAACTCTGAATAAAAGAAACTGAAAGAACTAAAAGTGGGACTGTATCTTCCAAATGCCTGAAACAAATACAACTGAAAAATATATAGTTCATCTAGTAAAAGGCAGATTAATAAAGAACAAGAAGAATAAACTTAGAAAAATAAAACAAAATCTCAAAAGTAGATTTAAAAGATTACTTGTGATAATTAATGTATATGGATTAAAATTTCTTATTGCCACATGCAGTCACACACACCTATAATCTCAGTTACTTGGGAGGCTGAGGGAAGATCTCTGTTCCAGACCAGCTTGGGCATCACAGTAAGATCCCATTCCAAAAAAAAAAAAATCCCTATTAAGAAAAACAAAACGTTTAGATTTAACTTTATAAAAATCCAAATAACTGTTGCTTACACGAAAAGTATTGAAAATAAAGTAAGCAAAAACCTTAAGAAAATGAAGAAAATGAGATAGCCAACACTATTTTCAACAAATGTTTTTTAAAGATTTAAAAAGTGTAAGAGTGATACTACTATTGACAAGAAAACACCCACGCAGGAATAAAAGCATATGTGAGTTAAAGAAAATGAATGTAGAAGACTAAAAGGAGAGATAAGAGTTATAAAATTTTGTCAGGTTACAATAATATAAAAAGTTCATACTGACAGAAATAGAAGAAATGGACAGAAATAGGCTCTACTGGGATTCTTAATAAACCACTATAAGTCTATGAAATATCAAGTGGAAAATATTTAATTGACAAATTCATTTAGAAAACTAAGTTATATAACATAGTTTTATCTATGACAAATACATATAGTCTTTTTTTACAACGTCCTTGAAAAATATAATTTCATCATTTTCTAGAAAAAAAACCTCAGTAAACTTAGAAAATGAAAATTGTACTGGTTTTCTCTAATCATAACATAAAACAAAACAAAACACAAAATAACTAAAAGTTAATAGTAAAAAATCAGACAAATATTCATAGCCCTTTACTAACTTCAATAATTTCTTTTAAATAACTGTTGACTAAACAAGAAATCAAATGCAAAATGAGAGACTAACAGAGAACAATGAAAAGGAAACTAACATATACAAAAAGGTAAGGAATTCAAACTGTAGCCATATTTGAAAATACATGGATAGACTCAAAAACTTGCATCAATTTTTTAAAATAATAAAATATATAGAGAAACTAGATTACTATGGTTTGAATGTGGTTTGTCCCAGCAGAATCTCATGTAGAAATTTGATCCCCAATGTGGCAATGTTGGGAGGTGGGGCCTAGTGTCTGGATCACAGAAGTATATCCCTTGTAAATGGATTAATACCCTCTCATGGGTGAATGAGTTCTCACTCTCTCTCAAGAATGGATAAATTCCTTTGGGAGTGGGTTGCTAAGAAAGAATCTGGCTTTCTCGGTTTATCTCTCTTGTTTCCTCTTTCACCATGTGTTCTATTTCATACGCCCACTCCTCTTCCACTTTCCACCATGAGTGGAAAAACCATGAGACCCTCAACAGATGCAACCGTCCAACCTTGGACTTTGCAGTCACCAGAACTGTAAGCCAAATACATCTCTTTTCTTTTCTTTTTCTTTTTTTGAGATGGGACTCTCACTCTGCTGCCCAAGCTGGAGTGCAGTGGTGTAATCTCAGCTCACTGCAACCTCTGTCTCCTGGGTTCAAGCAATTCTTATGCCTCAGCCGCCCAAGTAACTGCTGGGATTACAGGGGTACACCACCATGGCTGACTAATTTTTGTATTTTTAGTACAGATGGGGTTTTGCCATGTTAGCCAGGCCAGTCTTGAATTTCTGGCCTCAAGTTATCCCCTCCTCTTGGCCTCCCAAAGTGCTGGGATTAGAGACATGACCCACCATGCCTGACCCATCTCTTTCCTTTATCAATTACCCAGTATCAGCTATTCTGTTACAGAAACACAAAATATACTAAGCCATAGCTAATTATTTTAAGATATTAGGAAGAAACAACTATAATAGTATTTAAGGTAGGCAGGAGGTAGAAAGTAATGATCCTATATTTATAATACAGTGAATTAGAACATAGAGAAAACTGATAGATAAAGCCATAGTCTAGTTCTTTGAGGAAAATATAATGTAATTATAATAATTTAATAATTTTAATAGAAAGAGATTGTGACAACTACGGAGGTGATTTTTATGTGTGTATTTTGTGTTCAACTCTGTGCTAATAAATTTGACAATTTCAATGACAAGGAAGACATTGAAAATCTAGTTCAACTGTAAATAAAATGCTAAATTATCATAAAAAAATTCCTCAAATGACTACAGAATCAGATAATAAATACTTGGATTTATATTATAGATAAATTATTTAAATCATCTGAGAAGTCAATAATTTCCACACGACATAAACTATTCTACAATGCAACAAAAGATGGAGGGCTTCCTAGTGAAACAAATAAATTAAAAATCAATCTAGGGAAGAAGAGCCTTAGAATATCTAGATCAGTGGCCTTAGACAAGCTCTCTCAAACTCAATATTCTTATCTAAAACAGAATAACAATTAAGGCATAGATTTCATAAAATTGCTGTGAAACTTAAAAGGGATAATGCATATAAACCTCAGCTTAGTAGATTCCCAGGGACACACTACACACTTAATAGCTATTTTTTGGTAAAGCTAGAATAACTCTGATATAAAACTGTTAAATATAACTCTGAAGTCAACTACATATCAATTTAATTAATGAAAAACAGTATAAAAATCTGAACAAAATATATGCAATAAAATTGAATACATCATAAGAAAATAATCATATATAAATACAATGATAATCTATTATTACAACATGTACCAATGCAATGAGTCCAGCTACATAAATACATGAAATAAGAAAAGCATATAATCACATTTAAAGAACCTATTCTTGATAGCCTTTGTTTTTTGTTTGTTTGTTTTTGAGATGGAGTTTTATTTGCCCTTGTTGTCCAGGCTGGAGTGCAATGGCACAATCTCAGCTCACTGCAACCTCCGCCTCCTGGGTTCAAGCAATTCTCCTGCCTCAGCCTCCTGAGTAGCTGGGATTACAGGCATGCACCACCACACCCAGCTAATTTTGTATTTTTAGTAGAGATGGGGCTTCACCATGTTGGTCAGTCTGGTCTCGATCTCCTAACCTCAGGTGATCCACCCACCTATGCCTCCCAAAGTGCTGGGATTACAGGCATGAGCCAACATGCCTGGCCTTGATATCGTTTTATTAGTGAGAAAGGAAAGTAAGATATCTCCTTAATATTGTCAAAGAAAAAACAGAGCTGGATAGTAGTTAAAGCAATAAAAACAGATCTTATTCAGGACTATTACAATGCAGGAAATGAGACTTCAATATAGAACTGGGCTTAATTCCAAATATAGAATGAGCAAGTGGGAATCTACAGCCAAGGAGCAGAGTGTGGGTCAGCGGATGGAACGCTAGTAAGAGAATACATCAGGGGTAAGAGGGGATCCTGGCCGAACAAACTTAACAGAATTCTTGTCAAGGCAGGCCAAGGTATTCAGATATCACCATGCGGATGGTGGAGGATGAGGAAGGAACTCCATTAGATATTGAAGGTGATCAGATATTGATGGTGGGGGATTTTAGTTAAACTGGCTTGGCAGGATTCTTGCTAAAACTGTACAATGCAGAGATGAACATGAAAATCCAAAAACTGAGGCCTAGCTGAAAGAGTTCACAGGGGCCTAAGCAGAATTTGGTCAAGAGAGAATCTTTGTCTATATGAGAAGCCAACATCTTAATGATGAGACACTAGAAACACTGCCACTGAAATTACTAAGAACACATAAATGTCTACCATGTTCAGTTTTGTTTTGGGTAGAAATGTATCTAGTTTAAGAAAATGAAAAGCAAAAATAATCTATATTTTCAAGTCATTATTAAAGGTAAAAGTCGCTATGTGTCACAGTTCTAGCCAAAACCCTGTAAGCAGAAATCCCCAGATGGGGGCTGAAGAAGTGGAAGGGGAGGGGAGTTTAGGGGGAGGCTGTTCCTCTTCTTCTTGAAAGAAACATGAAATTGCAGGAGCCACGTAAGACCATGAGGCCTAAAGCCACACTTTCAGGATTACTGGGGAGAAAAAGTCAAGGACAAGAGGTTCCCAAAGTATCACACAACCACCACACCCTGCGTGGCCTACCTCTAGACAGTCAGTTTTTTATATCCATTTGTATTAGTCCATTTTCATGCTGCTAATAAAGACATCCCTGAGACTGGGTAATTTATAAAGAAAAAAGCATTTAGTGGACTCACAGTTCCACATGGCTGGCAAGACCTCATAATCATGGTGGAAGGCAAAGGAGGAGAAAAGTCATGTTTTACATGACAGCAGGCAAGAGAGCATGTGCAGGGGACTCCCCTTTATAAAACCATCAGATCTCGTGAGACTTAATCACTATTATGAAAACAGCAAGGGAAAGACCTGCCCCCATGGTTCAATTCCCTCCCACTGGGTCTCTCCCATGACACAGAGCCAAACCATATCACCATTGATATTCATCAATCCTTTATTTGTTGAAACCAGTAATTCTGAAGGTAGTTCTCAGACCAGCAGCATTGGTATCATCTGGGAACTTGTTAGAAATCCAGATTCTTTGGCCCCATTCCAGACCTACTGAACCAAAAACTCTGGAGAAGCAGTCCAGCAATCTGGGTTTTAACAAGTCCTCCAGGAGATTCTGATGCTTGCTTAAAAGTCTGAGAGCTCTGGTTTAAGCCACTGTTTTTCAAGTGTCTGTCTCACTAAAAATGTATTTTACTGATGAACATGCTAATAAAATTTGGTAGACTTTCAGAAAATAAATTAAGCCCGGTCTTCCCTTCATACAAAAAATTGAACTTCAGATGGATTCACAATTACACATATATATATATGTACATACGTGTATATACATATGTATATAAATGTGAATGTATGTACATATACATAAAATACACATGCCTTTACACGTGTGCCCAGAACAATAAATCATCTGGCAGCCTCACATCAGATGGGCCTCTTTTAATGAGAGAATTCAGGAACCACCTCCATCCTTCATCTCATTCTTTCTCTGACTGTCTAGTTTCCCATCCTGACTTACTCTCTGTCCCTTTTCAAGTGTGTGCCTCCAATTTAAGTCACCATTCACTCTTATTTTTCAGTCTTCAAGCTTCACCTCTTTGGCTTTAATCACTAGTGATGTGGCATCTCCATGGACTTAAAATATCACAATGGCCAAGCCCAGAACCCTTAGGGGCAGTACTGACATCAGACAAGGTTAGATCCATAGGTTGCAATGAGTAGTATTCTGGAAAATATTTAACAACCATCTCTCATTTAAAACAAGTAATATAGCCATAGATAGATGGACACATACATACAATTATTATAAATTGTGACTAACATGAAGGATTCTTAGCATATGATTTGCAAATAATAAAAGACATAATATTTGTTCCTGTGAATTCTATATAGCTAATTGAATCTCACAGAATGTTTTTGTTTTTACTAAACTGTTGCATTCACAGCCAACCTATGGCTGCAATTGATGAGCCACAGTATAGTCCTGACATAAATGTTGGTTAACAAGAAAGTGAAACAATGAAGATAAATACAGGAACTTCAATAGTTTCTCAATGATGAAGTGACTTCTTTGCTCTATCAGAGAATTGTTTTTGAATACTTGAAGAGTATTTCCTCATTTTTTGGTCCATTCACACCGTGCTGGTTATAGTCAATTAAACATTAAGTTTAATGTGTATTTCCTGTGGAACTGTCTAAGGTCTAGGCAATCAACAAACAATAAATCAAGCCTTTATTTGTAGTGCTCACCAGTTTCCATGGTGTGACTATTCCCATCATGGCTAATTTCAAGCTTCCAAGGTGACATCACTGAATACACTGAACTGAGAAAAGATATATAATGACAATAGCAGACCACCATAGAATATTTCTTCCATACAGACACAACAGACACAAACTCAAAAGCATAGATATTAGTAAAATGTAGTAAAATAATTATGAAGTGGTGAGTTTTGATTATTTACAAACGTTGTTTTTAAGATCTTATATTTAGTACAGGTTTATATATAAATTAATTTTTAATGATAGCTTTCACAATTTTTGAAATATTTTTATGAGCAAACCACGGGCCCTACCTCCCCTATATTCTCCCAGAAAAGTATATTTCAACATAATTCATATACTGATAGGATTTGGAGGTGTGTCCCTTTCAAATATCATGTTGAAATGTGATCTTCAATGTTGGAGGTGGGGCCTGGTGGGAGGTATTGGATGATGGGGGCAGATCTCTCATGAATGGTTTAGCACCATCCCCTTGGTGATGACTGAGTTCTCACTCAGTTAGTTCACGATAGACCTAGTTGCTTAGAGAGTCTGGGACCTCCCCCTTCTCTCTCTTGCTCCCTCTCTCACCATGCCTGTTCCCCCTTGGCCTTCTGCCATGAGTAAAAGCTCCCTATGGCCCTACCAGAAACTGAGCATATGCCAGTACCATGCTTCCTATACAGCCTACAGAACTGTGAGCTAATTAAACCTCTTTACTTTATAAATTACCAAGCCTCAGGTATTTATAGCAATACAAAAATGAACTGACACATACACTCATAAAGAGAAGTCTATAATATGTACATTCATGAGTAACCTGAACATCTTCCATCTTGCTAATGAGCTCTTGCAAGAAAAAGATAAATATTGCAGAGCATCAGGGAAATGTGCTGGAAATCTAGGCCATTTTGGTTGTATAAGGCCGCCCTATTCAAGCAGTAGGCCCAACTAAAGGCTTGGGCCCTGGCCCTCATGATTCAGCCTAAGTATTTCTAAGAGACCAGTGTTCATTCAATCCTACCATGGGCTCCTTTCATGATCATGGGACATCAGAATGAGTTGTCTTGTTACAATGGATGCTTGGACCGCAAGGCCAAAATGGCTCTTCCCCACCTTGATTGTGCTGTAGCATTATTCTTATACCTAGAACTAGGTTCTGATCAAGAGGGACAATAGTTAAGAATGATAATGATTATTTACTGAATTTACAATTCCAGTCATTAGAACGTGGGGTCATGATCTTAGACCTCTGCAATTGCCTTCACTGATTTCTACTAACTAAACATCACCTTGAATGAATGACTTCTTCAGACCTGACTTCTTATGAAGACCTAATCTTGACAGTTCTGGAATGTATTTCAGAGCAACTATTCCCATGCCATACTTGAAAATTACAAGTTTTCACTTCCAGGAAACCCAGTAGATGCCTACAAAGGGGCAGCTCTCAACATGATCAACATTCTCTGATGTTTCTGGGACATGAAGTCAACTATTAGTCTTTGCAAGCCAATCCACACTGTCTTGAGATTATTAAAAGTAATCCAAGGGAGGGGGAAATGACATGGTTTCCAAAGTTTTCCTTGGAAAACCTTCAAGGAAAACATAGAAAATAATTTTTGTGGAAAAACAAAAACGGAATTTTTTTTTTGAGACAGAGTCTCGCTCTGTTGCCCAGGATGGAGTACAGTGGCATAATCTCGGCTCACTGCAACCTCCACCTCCCGGATTCAAGTGATTCTCCTGCCTCAGCCTCCCAAGTAGCTGGGACTACAGGCATATGCCAACAGGCCTGGCTAATTTTTTTGCATTTTTAGTAGAGACAGAGTTTCAGTGTATTAGCCAGGATGGTCTTGATCTCCTGACCTCGTGATTTGCCCGCCTCGGCCTCCCAAAGTGCTGGGATTACAGGCGTGAGCCACCGCACCTGGCCAGGATTTTCTTTTTAATCTGCAAATTAGCTATTAATTATTCTTACAGAATATATAAATTAAAGGCCCCCTTCTTGTGAATGTATCAAGCAAAACCTAAGCTCAAAATGATGTGAACAAAAATAATCTACCTTAAATCTTGAATATGGTGGTCTCTCTGTAGATAAACAATGTCTTAAGAAAAATTATTTATCATATTAATAGCAAAGTCTTCACACCTTTAAACTATATTCTGTGTAGACTTAATGAAATTCAGATCTTCAAACATGGCCCAATTCTTTTGGTACCAGCGAAAGAAACAATCTATAGAGCATAATATATGATAACTTTCTTTTATCTTTCCTAACAGCAAAAGTATTTTTTCTACTCTTAAGTTTATTGCAGGTTTTCTTACAATGGTTTAAAAAAATCCACAAAATATTAACCTCAACAGAAAACGTACTTCCCATTCCAACATTGCCTGGAGCAGTCAACAGGCCAGCCTGTGTGAGTGGGTGTGTGTGTGCACGCGTACAATATATATGCTATGTTGTTCTATTTCCTAGATTTTTCGTTTCTCTCTTGCTAATAGTTATTTTAATTCTTAAAGAATTAATACAATCTGGGAACGAATTCTGATGGATTTGTACTTTAAACACAAGGGATGACTTGTTATGATATTAGATTGCAATCTTATAAGCACATAGAGATTAAAGAATAATACTATGGTCAAAGGGAAGCCCATCAGACTAACAGCAGATCTCTCAGTAGAAACTCTACAAGCCAGAAGAGAGTGGGGGCCAATATTCAACATTCTTAAAGAAAAGATTTTAAACCCAGAATTTCATATCCAGCCAAACTAAGTTTCATAAGTGAAGGAGAAATAAAATCCTTTACAGACAAGCAAATGCTTAGAGATTTTGTCACCACCAGGCCTGCCCTACAAGAGATCCTGAAGGAAGCACTAAACATGAAAAGGAACAACAGGTACCAGCCATTGATAAACATGTCAAAATGTAAAGTCCATCGATGCTAGGAAGAAACTGCATCAACTAGCAAGCAAAATAACCAGCTAATATCATAATGACAGGAGCAAGTTCACACATAACAATATTAACCTTAAATGTAAATGGACTAAATGGTCCAATTAAAAGACACAGACTGGCAAATTGGATAAAGAGTCAAAACCCATCAGTTTGCTATATTCAGGAGACCCATCTCACATGCAGAGACATACATAGGCTCAAAATAAAGGGATGGAGGAAGATCTACCAAGCAAATGGAAAACAAAAAAAAGCAGGGGTTGCAATCCTAGTCGCTGATAAAACAGACTTTAAACCAACAAAGATCAAAAGAGACAAAGAAGGCCATTAGATAATGGTAAAGGGATCAATTCATCAGGAAGAGCTAACTATCCTAAATATATATCCACCCAATAAAGGAGCACCCAGATTCATAAAGCAAGTCCTCAGAGACTTACAAAGAGACTTAGACTCCCATACAATAATAATGGGAGACTTTAACACCCCATTGTCAACATTAGACAGATCAACGAGACAGAAAGTTAACAAGGATATCCAGGAATTGAACTTATCTCTGCACCAAACAGACCTAATAGACATCTACAGAACTCTCCACCCCAAACCAACAGAATATACATTCTTCTCAGCACCACATTACACTTATTCCAAAATTGACCACATAGGTGGAAGGAAAGCACTCCTCAGCAAATGTAAAAGAACAGAAATTATAACAAACTGTCTCTCAGACAACAGTGAAATTAAACTAGAACTCAGGACTAAGAAACTCAATCAAAACTGCTCAACTACATGGAAACTGAACAACCTGCTCCTGAATGACTACTGGGTACATAATGAAATGAAGGCAGAAATAAAGATGTTCTTTGAAACCAATGAGAACAAAGATACAACATACCAGAATCTCTAGGACACATTTAAAGCAGTGTGTAGAGGGAAATTTATAGCACTAAATGCCCACAAGAAAAAGCAGGAAAAATCTAAAATTGACACCCTAACATCACAATTAAAAGAACTAGTGAAGCAAGAGCAAACACATTCAAAAGTTAGCAGAAGACAAGAAATAACAAAGATCAGAGCAGAACTGAAGGAGATTGAGACACAAAAAACCCTCCAAAAAATCAATGAATCCAGGAGCTGATTTTTTGAAAAGATCAACAAAATTGATAGACTGATAACAAGACTAATAAAGAAGAAAAGAGAGAAGAATCAAATAGATGCAGTAAAAAATGATAAAGGGGATATCACCACTGACCCCACAGAAATACAAACTACCATCAGAGAATACTATAAACACCTCTACACAAATAAACTAGAAAACCTAGAAGAAATGGATAATTTCCTGGACACTTACACTCTCCCAAGACTAAACCAGGAAGAAGCTGAATCCCTGAATAGACCAATAGCAGGCTCTGAAATTGAAGCAATAATTAATAGCCTACCAACCAAAAAAAGTCCAGGACCAGAGGGATTCACAGCCAAATTCTACCAGAAGTACAAGGAGGAGTTGGTACCATTCCTTCTGAAACTATTTCAATCAATAGAAAAAGAGGGAATCCTCCCTAACTCATTTTACGAGGCCAACATCATCCTGATACCAAAACCTGACAGAGATACAACAAAAAAAGAGAATTTTAGACCAATATCCCTGATGAACATCGATGCAAAAATCCTCAATAAAATACTGGCAAATCGAATCCAGAAGCACATCAAAAAGCTTATCCACCATGATCAAGTGGGCTTCCTCCCTGGAATGCAAGGCTGGTTCAACATACACAAATCAATAAATATAATCCAGCATATAAACAGAACCAAAGACAAAAACCACATGATTATCTCAATAGATGCAGAAAAGGCCTTTGACAAAATTCAACAGCCCTTCATGCTAAAAACTCTCAATAAATTCGGTATTGGTAGAATGTATCTCAAAATAATAAGAGCTATTTATGACTAACCCACAGCTAATATCATACTGAATGGGCAAAAACTGGAAGCATTCCCTTTGAAAACTGGCACAAGACAGGGATGCCTTCTCTCATCACTCCTATTCAACATAGTGTTGGAAGTTCTGGCTAGGGCAATCAGAAAAGAGAAAGAAATAAAGGGTATTCAGTTAGGAAAAGAAGAAGTCAAATTGTCCCTCTTTGCAGATGACATGATTGTATATTTAGAAAACCCCATTGTCTCAGCCCAAAATCTCCTTAAGCTGATAAGCAACTTCAGCAAAGTCTCAGGATACAAAATCAATGTGCAAAAATCACAAGCATTCTTATACACCAGTAACAGACAAACAGAGAGCCAAATCATGAATGAACTCCCATTCACAATAGCTTCAAAGAGAATAAAATACTTAGGAATCCAACTTACAAGGGATATAAAGGACCTCTTCAAGGAGAACTACAAACCACTGTTCAGTGAAATAAAAGAGGACACAAACAAATGGAAGAACATACCACGCTCATGGATAGGAAGAATCAATATTGTGAAAATGGCCATACTGCCCGAGGTAATTTATAGATTCAATGCCATCCCCATTAAGCTACCAATTACTTTCTTCACAGAATTGGAAAAAACTGCTTCAAAGTTTATATGGAACCAAAAAAGAGCCCGCATTGCCAAGACAATCCTAAGCCAAAAGAACAAAGCTGGAGGCATCATGCTACCTGACTTCAAACTATACTAGGAGGCTACAGTAACCAAAACAGCATGCTACTGGTACCAAAACAGAGATATAGACCAATGGAACAGAATAGAGCCCTCAGAAATAATACCACACATCTACAGCCGTCTGATCTTTGACAAACCTGACAAAAACAAGAAATGGGGAAAGGATTCCCTATTTAATAAATGGTGCTGGGAAAATTGGCTAGCCATAAGTAGAAAGCTGAAACTGGATCCTTTCCTTACTCCTTATATGAAAATTAATTCAAGATGGATTAGAGACCTAAATATTAGACCTAAAACCATAAAAACCCTAGAAGAAAACCTAGGTAATACCATTCAGGACATAGCCATGGGCAAGGACTTCATATCTAAAATACCAAAAGCAATGGCAAGAGCCAAAATTGACAAATGGGATCTAATTAAACTAAAGAGTTTCTGCACAGCAAAAGAAACTACCATCAGAGTGAACAAGCAACCTACAGAATGGGAGAAAATTTTTGCAATCTACTCATCTGACAAAGGGCTAATATCCAAAACCTATAAAGAACTCAATCAAATTTAGAAGAGAAAAACAAACAACCCCATCAAAAAGTGGGCAAAGGATATGAACAGACACTTCTCAAAAGAAGACATTCATACAGCCAACAGACACACGAAAAAATGCTCATCATCACCCGCCATCAGAGAAATGCAAATCAAAACCACAATGAGATACCATCTCACACCAGTTAGAATGGCGATCATTAAAAAATCAGGAAACAAGACGTGCTGGAGAGGATGTGGAGAAATAGGAACACTTTTACACTGTTGGTGGGACTGTAAACTAGTTCAACCACTGTGGAAAACAGTGTGGCAATTCCTCAAGGATCGAGAACTAGAAATACCATTTGACCCAGCCATCCCATTACTGGGTGTATACCCAAAGGATTATAAGTCATGCTGCTATAAAGAAACAAGCACATGTCTGTTTATTGTGGCACTATTCATAATAGCAAAGACTTGGAATCAACCCAAATGTCCATCAGTGACATACTGGATTAAGAAAATGTGGCACATATACACCATGGAATACTATGCAGCCATAAAAAAGGATGAGTTCGTGTCCTTTCTAGGGACATGGATGCAGCTAGAAACCATCATTCTCAGCAAACTATTGCAAGAACTGAAAACCAAATACCGCATGTTCTCACTCATAGGTGGGAATTGAACAATGAGATCACTTGGACACAGGAAGGGGATCATTACACACCGGGTCCTATTGTGGGGAGGGGGGAGAGGGGAGGGATAGCATTAGGAGATATACCTAATGTAAATGACGAGTTAATAGCTGCAGCACACCAACATGGCACATGTATACATATGTAACAAACCTGCACGTTGTGCACATGTACCCTAGAACTTAAAGCATAATTTAAAAAAAAAAATTCAAATTAACTACTGTGCCATAGTACCTTTAATTCTTTTGCTGTTAATGTACTCATACTGAGTCCTTATTTCTTTCTTTCTTTCTTCCTTCCCTTCCTTCCTTCCTTCTTTCTTTTCTCCTTTTTTCTTTTCTCTCTTTCTCTTTCTTCTTTTTTGAGTCAGGGTCTTTCTTGCTCTCTTGCCCAGGCTGTAGGCTACAGCATAATGGCATAATTAGAGTTCACTGCAACCTTAAACTCCTGGGCTCAAGGGATCCTCCCACCTTAGCCTCCTGAGTAGGTAGAACTACAGGTATGCACTATCATATCCAGCTTTTTTTTTTACTTTTTTTGGTAGAAACAGCATCTCACTGTGTTGCTCAGGCTGGTCTCCAACTTCTGGTCTCAAGCAATCTTCCTGCCTCAACATCCCAAAGTGCTGGGATTACAGGCTACAAACATGATTTTAATGAAAAATCAAGGATTGGTTATACTCTAAACCTTTTGCCAAGAGCACAGTTTACTTTTATGTCTTGGCATTCATAAGAAAATAAAAACTATATATGAAGTTATCTACAATCTTCCACTCTTATTAACAGCTTCTTTCTAAAGCATGTAAATATTTATTTTTATTAATATTAGGATAATTTTTTATAGTTCTTCCTAAACCTGACCTCAAAATGTTTTGGAACATAAGGCAGAAAGGAATAGAATAGGGCTTTAACAAACAATGGAATAATAAGCAGTGATTGCAAACCTCTGTAACAGAGACTTACATAATCTTGTAAATAAGATTTGCATACCTCCAGTAATTATTAAGAAATGTAAGATTATATAATCAACTGCTAAATTACATACAGCAGACTGAAGGTAAGATAAAAGTTCAGTGAAAAGAGGCATTAAACATTGCAGGCTAAAATTATTAGAGATAGTCTCTGCAGATGGTCACCTGTGGAACTTTCTTGTGATTGTGAATGGCCTGGGATCTTGTTACCATGCAGATCCCGCTTCAGCAGGTCTGGGGCCCAAGTTCTACATTTCCAATGAGCTCCCAGGTGATATCCATGTTGCTCTTCCATATATTACAACACTTTGAATAGCAACAATTATTCAAAGACAGGGAGGATTTGGAAATGTGAAGAGTAGCAAGTAAAGGAACCTTCCTCTTGATGAATTAGAAGCCACAACAGGCTTATAAAAATAGTTTAGCAGAATAAATGTTCCTGTGTTTTTCATACATTTTTTGCCAATGGAATAACCCCCAGGCCCAGTGTTCCCTCACACTGTCATTTACATCATTAATACCAGACCAAAGCCAAAGAGTCTGTTACACTCATGTGAAATGAACCAACCATTTTTTCCAGTAGTCTGCAAGATAGGAAAAGCCTTCTTGAAATGAAAATTTTCTTAGGCTTCGAACAAACGAGCAGTGTTAGTTTTGTTTACGGGTTTTGCAATTTAACTAATTTCTTCCCCATCTATTATTTTATATCCTAATTGCTCAAAAATGTTATTTTAAACTTTAATATGTTTTAAATGCTGTAATTTCCTTTCTAAACAATCAAAAGCCATTTTCAGCTTGGGCCAGAATATTCTGCATAAATAACTATTCACCAAAAAACTATTTGCATCTAGGACATTCCCAGCATTCCTAGGCCTGCACTTGGCTAGGGTAACCTAAATACTATTAAGAATTGTAAAAATTTTGAGATTTTACTTTTATTGCAAGATAAAGAAATTTGTAATAGTCTCAGATACAGTTTAGGAGTGTTTTATGTTAAAATTATGGTGACAGAGTGAATGATCTGGATCCTGCTGCTTGAAGAAGAGTCAAGGACAAGCTTTAAAATCAGGCCATCTTTCTGGGATTCATAAAAGCAAAAACACATAGATGAGGACTAAATTCCATTATGGCCAGTGGAAAGAAAGTTATTAACCCTGAATAAGACATTTTGGGACTGCTGAGGGTTTTTTTTAATATTCTTAAGGTTTCACTTAAAGCAGCAGAGGAAAATGTCTTTTCAAATTACCTCTATGACACCCACAGCCATTATTCCTGAGTAGATATAGGCCAGATGGGGGTTGGTATCTGAAATGATCAGTGGGGTTGGATTCAATTAGTGCTACTAAGTGGTGCTTGCAGAAAGCAGTGTGCAATAGTATGCCCCACATCAGAACTGGGTAACCTGCTTCCCTTCAACCTCCTACTGACATTCACAGACTGAACTCCCAAGGGTGACTTACTTAGAAAGGGGCCCTTTCTGTAGTAGAGCTGCTTTTCCCAGCACCCTCCAGTTTCTCAGCCCTTGTAAACTGCCCCAGGCTTTCTTTTTCTTTAACATTTACTGCTTGGCTTCATTTCTAAGCCTATAACCTAGAGTATAGGTCTCTCTAGGTCCAGGTCTGAGCGCAACCACTGAATTGAGAGGTTTAACATTGATGAAAGCCTGGAAAAAACAGGTAAGATGAGGAAATGTCAAAGAAACTGAGGTTACATAAACTGGAGAAAGGAGAATGAGCAGTAACAGAATAAGTAGTGTGCTGTAGCCAGTTCATACTAGCTTGTAAGAGCTGATTATTAAATTTCGAGTAATTTTGCGAGCTTCTTGTCTAACACAGCCATGAATCAAAAGTAAATTATGTCAACTTACCTATTACAAACAAAAGTAATCTAAAGGAGCACAAGGAAACTTTTGGGAGTGATGAATAGGTTCATTATCTTGATCGTAGTGAAGATTCCAGGGAGTGTATTTGGTACTGTAGAACGATTGCCAAAAAACATTGCAACTTTATTTATCCCATTATGAGCTTTAGTACAATTTCTCTTAAGTTTATCCTTAGTAATTAAATCCTTATGTCTCACCTAGTGTCTATTCTTAAACCTATTATTTGCATGCTTCATATATAATATTCTATGCATATTTTTCTGGTTTTAAAAGCAATACATCTTCATTGTAGATAATTTGGAATAAAAAAAAAAAAACAAAGAAAACAAGCATTAGTTAAATCTCACAACCCAGAGATAACATATAGTCAATATTTGGAATATCTCATTTGAAATGTGTGGGGGTATTTGTACATACTCATGTGCATATGAATAGTAGATACGACATGCATAACTTGCTTTTCTTCCATACCATGGTATAAGTATTTTATTTTGTTATACAAATCTTTTACTTTTTTATATTAGCTGTTAATATATTAAAAATAAGAATGTTACTTTTTTAAAGCTGGCCAGTTTTTCCAGCCCCATATATGCACAAAAATACATTTTTTATTTGGCTTTTAGGAAGACTTAAAAGACAGCGACTTAAACTAGAGGTTCTCAGGCATTAAAATGAGTCAAAATCACCTGGAGGGCTTATAAAAACTCAGATTTCTAAACCTACACTGAGTTTCTTATCCAGTATGGGGCCCAAGAATATGGATTTCTAACAAGTTCCCAGGTGATACTGATGCTACTAGTTTGAGAATTATTGGTTTAAACAAGTAAGGGATTGATGAATATCAAAGGGTAAAGGATTGATGGCATAGAGTTAGGCCACCCAGGCCAAGTACTGTGGTTGCACGATACCTTGGGAACCTTGACTCCTTGAATTCTTCTGCTCTACTGTCCTTAGAGTGTGGCTTTACGCCTCATAGTCCCATCATGACCTCTGCAGTTCCTTGTTTCCATCAGGAAGAAAGATTTTTTCCAAAAGCTCCACCTAGCGACTTCCGCTTATGGGTTTTAGTTAAAACTTTGTAAAGTGGACCCCTTTACTTGTAAGAAAGGCTTAGAACTGTAGTTAATTCATGGTCAGTTGGCTGATTTTAAAGCTAGCTATATTCCACCCTGAGAAAAATTAGATATGACAGACATCCTTATCTACTTCATAATTTTAATGAGGGATTTTATATTTCATAGGTCAATTTTTTTTTCTGGGAAGTAGGATGCAAATAACTTTTTAAAAAAGGAACAACCTGAGCTGGAAGGG
The DNA here is from genome assembly GCF_003255815.1 of Theropithecus gelada. Classification (NCBI taxonomy): domain Eukaryota; kingdom Metazoa; phylum Chordata; class Mammalia; order Primates; family Cercopithecidae; genus Theropithecus; species Theropithecus gelada. The sequence goes on from NC_037681.1 coordinate 88,067,540, forward strand.
GATTTATAGAAAGTGTTAGAAATTTGGACTCTCTACTTTGGAGAAGAGAAGCATGAGCTGGTCAGTGACATTGTCATGTGCCATTGAAAGCTCAGCTGATGACTATAGGTTCATGCTAGTGCAGTTAAGACTCTTTCCAATATAACAGCTCAGCAGCTGAGAAAATAAATAGCATGATTGAGCCAAAGCTGGAGCCTAGTAAGAAAAGTGTATTGCTAGCTTCAGAGGGTAAGAAAATTGAAGAAACTGATAAAGCAAAGGTTGAAATGTCATCCCCAGGAGTATGGGGCTACAGAGAAATAAAAACACATTCCTTATTTCTCTAACTCTTAGGTCTTTATGCAATAATTGAACCAAAAAACTTAAGAAAAAGTGATTTCAGATGACAGCTAGTCTCCAGTATAATTTGTCTCAGGTGCAAAGGAGTCACCAAAATATTTTAACTACCAGTTCCATCTTTAAATGAGATTTTGTTTCATTCTATTTTGAACTTTTAAAAATAATATTCCTTTAATTGAGAAACAATAAGACTACAACCCTTGACCCAATACTGGTGTTTGTTCTATGTTTTAGTTCCGGTTTCTTTTTAGATGTAAGAAATAGAGACCAACTGGCATTAGCTAGCCCCTGCCTAACAAAGGAAGTTTACTGTAAAGGCTCACATTGAAAGAAAAAAGGACTGGTATCACAGTAAAATCTGGTTTTATGGACATTGAAGCTGAATGGTGGTTGGGTTTCAAGTTATCCAGAGTCAACAGATGTTGATTCCATTGGTCCCCAGTCTGCATAATTCTGCTACTTCCTTCAGTTTCACTTTGAGCAAGCTTCTTCGTAGTTTCTGCCTGCCATGGTTTTGCACAGGGTCCTCCAGCAAATTCTTAGTTCAAATCTCCAAGAAAGAATATGATTGTCTCAATGCCTCTTTTTGTGTCAGTCAGAGGTGGAGAAGCAGGCTATGGACTGGTTCCTAAAATCAGGTGCCCATGTCTAGTCCAGTCATTTTTACCTGATTGGGCCCGTCTGGCCAGACATGGTCATCAAGGCAGCAGAGGCTCCTGATGGAGCAGCTAGGCATGATATGTGGTTCTAGCTAATACAATTACAGGTAGGTCACTAATAAGGAAAAATGGGCCCAGCACTTACCTAGGTACATTTTGGGGTGGAAACATCGTAACAAAACTGTTAAAAACAAAAAAACAAAAACCTCTAATCATTTTGTTGCTTGTTCAGATTCTGCCAAATGCACCCTCATAGACTTGGAGCTGGAGCTCTATATAAAATATAAACATAATTCACATAATTATGGATTTTTTTTTTCTTGAAAGGAAGACTGCTTATAGTTAGCCATTGATCCAGTAGTATTGACCCATCATTGTAATGTGAGGAGGCAATCACTGGCAGAGAAGCTCCTTAGTAACTCAGACCTTCAGTGTCGCAATTTTTGCCTTAATAATTATTGTCAAGTTTATAAATAATCCCTATAAGTGAAACAAGCAAAAGTTTTACTTTGGTTTATTAAAGTCTTTAGTTGCAGTAAACCTTATTTATATGTATAAATTATTCAAATGCCTGGAAATGCTGAGTTATGAATCATATTGCATTCAAATGTCTGTAAGACTTTTATTTCATATTAAAAACATTTTATTAAGGAATTAATTGTGCTATACTTATTTCAGGAGTTATATTCAAGAAGTAAATTTAATTTGAAGTACATTTAGAAATGTAACAGATTATGTAAAGTAAGTATTTTTCAAGTTAAAATTTACTATAATTTCCTACCACATAATGATTACAGGTTACAGCCATCCTAGGTGTGTTAACATACCACGTCTGTCCTTTAGGCTCAAGTTGTTCATTTCAACCATGGTTACTTGGGCACTATAGAATTTGGAGTTATGGTAAAGTATGCACTGTTATTTTATTTGCAGCATTAATATGTTTTAAAGGATTACTACATGGTTATTTCTCCTATAAACATCACTAAATTTTTTAAACTTCCTTAATTACTTTCTAAATGTGAGTTGGATATTTATTTGGGTAAATTAAGTTCTTTTTAAATTTTTTTTAATGCTTCTAGGATTTTTGGTCACTTGAGACGTAGGAGAGATCCCTGAGAGAAATAATAATATTCCTACTAATTTATACAAGTGAAGGTTCAAGTAATTAATTTGAATTTTAAAAGATGTAACATCACTTGTATTCCAAACAGTCTTATCTGCTTATAAATAAATAAAACTAAACAATGGTTTAAATACACGTAGGTAAAAAACAATTATGGAAATAAAAAGTATTAGTAGAAGGTCAAACACTGAGGAAAAATAATGGAAATATCTATTCACAACGGTTTATATGGTTTATATAACTGCTAGACCTGAATCTCAAATTTAGTTCTAGGATTTCTGTCAGCCAAACTGAAGAGTAAAAACAGAATAGTTTACAAGATAGAAGAAATATATCAGCTCCTCAGTAGAAACTAAGATCTTTGCCTTACATTAACATTTTTAAACATTTTAATTGATAAATATAACGTGTGTAGAAAGTGAACAAAATGTACAGCTCGGTAGAGTACCACAAAACAAATATTTTTGTAATTAACAACTAGAACATGAAAATAAAGCCAATAAATACATGAAATTCTCTCCTCCCTCTGTCCACTTCTAATCACTGTCCCTTCCCCCTCCCAAAGGTAACTATTATCCTGACTTTTGTGGTAATCATTCCTAGATTTTTCTTTATCGTTTTAACACTAAAGCTTACATCTCTATACAATATAGTAGAATTTTGCCTGAGGGAATTTATATGGGATTATTTAATATTATGGAGGAAGGCTGGGAGGTCTAGCCTTTTTTGCTCAACTTTCTGAGATTTATCCATGTTGTTGCACAGAGTTGCAGTTTTCATTTTCATTGCTATTTTGTTGTGTGAATATAGTTCAATATATTTATCATTCTACTATCAAAAAGCATTTGGTCCACTTACAGTACAAAGTAATTTTGAATTGAATTTTACTGCTAAAAGCATTTTCTATTTTTTTATTTTTTATTTTTCTTTTCTTTTTTTTCTTTTTTTTCTGTTGCCCAGGCTGGAATGCAGTGGCACAGTCATGACTCACAGCAGCTCAACTCCTGGGCTCAAGTGATTCTCCTTCCTAGCAGCTAGGACTACAGCCATGCACCAAAATGCCCAGCTAATTTTTTCTATTTTTTGTAGAGATGGGTTTTCGCCATGTTGCCCAGGCTGGTCTCAAACTCGTGGGCTCAAGCAATCCACCTGCCTCGGCCTCTCAAAGTGCTGGGATTACAGGCATAAGCCACTGCATCCCACCAAAGCATTTTTATAAACTGCATCTTGATGAACAAGTCCACGCATTTAAACAGAGAATATTCCTCAGAGTGGGACTGCTAGATCAAAAACTGTTTTTGAAAGTGGTTGTGCCAAATTATACTCTCACCAGCAGTACATGACAGCTTTCATTGGTGTACTTACCTATATTGTCGTCTTTTTAACTTTAGCCATTCTGATATGGTTTTCATTTGTATTTTCTTGATTAAAAATGAATCTGATTTTTCCATAAGTTTGTTGATAATATTTTATCTTGTGAAGATCCTGCTCAAGTGTCTCATCCACTTTGGGTTTTGATGGTCAATCATTTCCTTAGTGATTTGTATCAGTTCTTCATATAACCTATATATGGGCCCTTAAATATATCTTATAAATATTTTCTCCCAATTTGTGCCTTGCCCTGCATTCTCTTTAATGTTGTTTTTCAATGGACAGAAGTTCTCAAATTATTAATTTTATGTAGTCACATTTGTAATTATGCCTGGTGATCTTTGTTTTATTTCAAATACATTCTCTGTCATGAAAACAATTTATACCTCCTAAAACATTATTTTATCTTTTCCAATTAAATTTATAATGAATATATATGCACGTGATTTGGGGATAAAGTTTTAGGTAGAAGTCATGTTTCTTTCTTTTTCTACGTGAATATCAAATAGACCGAGCACTATTTAATTTCAAAAGTCCTTTTACCATTGCTCAGGAGGGTCACCTTTGTCTTAAATCGTGTTCATTTATATGGAATTCTGTTCCTGTGCTATCCCGTTTCTTTCATCTTTGTCCTGTCACCATCATAACAGTCTTAATTACCATAACTTTACATAAGTCTTGATACCTGGTAGGTGTCCACCCTCATTATTCTTCGAGAGATCTTCAAGAGTTTATTGATATTTTTGGTCCTTTGCATTTTCATATAAATTTTAGAAAAAACTTGTCATGTTACACCCACACACACACACACACACACACACTGGGCCTTCGTATGTATTTATGTGGAATCTATAGGTCAGTTTGGAAATAGCTGACATTGTAACATATTGAGTCTCACAACCTATGAGTATAGTATAACCATTTATTTAGGTCTTCATTTTCTTTCAAAAAAAAAAATTTTTTTTTGAGACAGAGTCTTGCTCTATTGCCCAGGCTGGAGTGCAGTGGCATAATGTCGGCTCACTGCAACCTCCAACTCCCACGTTCAAGCAATTCTCTGCCTCAGCTCACGAGTAACTGGGATTACAGGCGCCCGCCACAACGCCTGGCTAATTTTTGTATTTGTTTAATTAATTAATTTATTTATTTATAAACGAAGTCTCCCTCTGTTGCCTAGGCTGGAGTGCAGTTGCGCCATCTCGGCTTACTGCAAGTGCGGTGGCGCAATCTCGGCTCACTGCAACTTCCGCCTCCCGGGTTCAAGCAATTCTCCTGCCTCGGCCTCCCCAGTAGCTGGGACCACAGGCACATGCCACCAGGCCCAGCTAAATTTTTTGTATTTTTAGTGGAGACGGGGTTTCACCATGCTGGCCAGGCTGGTCTTGAACTCCTGACCTCGTGATCCGTCTGCCTCGGCCTCCCAAAGTGCTGGGATTACAGGCGTGAGCTATTGTGCCTGATCTCAAAAATGTTGTACAGTTCTCACTGTAGGAAGGACAATCTTTAACTTATTCCTAGTTACTTGCTATCTCATGTACTATTATAAATAGTATCTCTTTAAAACTTGAATTTTATATTTGTTGCCAATCTAGTGAAACACATTGACCTTTGAATATTGACTTTGTATCCAGCAACTCTTAAATTAATTTAGTAATTTTTTCTACTTTCTTTTGGATTTTTCTATGCACATACCATCTATGAAAAATTAGCTATATTTCCTTTTCTTGACAAATTCGAGGACCCTCAATCTGAATCTGACTAACGTGCAATTTTCATTATACATTCAATAAAAAGCTGCTAGTGTATTAAATCTCCTTTCCATCTCACAAGCTCCCACTCTCAGTTTACGCGGACCTGACTACTACCCCTGCTATCCCCACCAGTCTAGAGGAATTTGAGCCCAGACGCTCCTCCAGAGCAGCCTCCGGTCCCGGCTGCGGAAGTGCGCACGCCCTCGGCACCTTAACAGCTCCGCCCCTCTCCGGGACCCAGCCAATCAGCGGCCGCCTCTTGCGCGCGCCCCACCGGCCAAAATGGCGGCTGCCGTTGGTGCTGAGTCCGGTTTGTAGTGCTGTTGCCCTACTCATCCCTTTCCAAAATGTGAAAGAAGAAACGACTGGTGGAGGCGGGCCATAGGCAATGAGTCGGCGACGGAAACATGATGACAGCCCTAGCCCGAAGAAAACGCCGCACAAAACCGTGGCGGCTGAGGAATGCGGCTCGGTGGTCGAGTCAGGGAGGAGGCGGCTGAGGTCGGCCCGCGGTTCGTGGCCCTGCGGGGCTAGAGAGGGGCCTCCCGGGCCAGTGCGGCAGCGAGAGCAGCCTCCAACAGCCGCCTTGTGCAGTAAAAGTAACCCCGAGGGTGAGACGTCGGCAGCGCGGCCTGCCTTGGCTTCGGCGCCGCATCCCCACAGCCCAGCTTACAACAGGGAAATCTGGGGTGGGGGTGGAGTCTGGAGTGTGTATTGTGTCTCTGGGATTCACCCCTCGAGAGTCCAAAAATACTCCTATACCACTCCCCGATGGGCTTCTGTCCCCGAGCTTGAGCACTACCCCGTTAGGTTTGACCATCCACTTGCCTCCGCCACAGGAATAGGTCATGCGGTTTACCTGTTTGCGGGAGGGCGGCTGCTTTCCAGGCTGCTCCTCGGGTCAGCAGCGGTGGCGGAGCGAGGAGGAAGAGCTGATAGGCCCACTAACCTCAGTTTATGTTCGGAGAAATTATTTCTGGTTAAACCTTGTTTCCCCCCCGCAGCCCCGGACCTGCTTTAGAGAAGAGTTCATATGAAAAGTTAAAGTTTGTCTCAAAGCCTGGGCGATGTCTCACCTCATTATGAATAAACCGGAAGTTGCTGTCTGTAACATCCCTCCAAATAAGATACTAAGGATCCCTTTCCTCACTATTAGTTTTGGGTGCACTTTTTGAAAGACTTCTAGTAAATCTTAGTTGGAATTGAAACTCATACAAACGCCTTTATTCTGGAGCATGTTCTTGAAATAGTGCTTTTTTTAACCTTACATGTCTTTTTCTGTTTTTTGTTTTTTTTGAGAAGGAATCTTGCTCTGTCGCCCAGGCTGGAGTGCAGTGGCGCAATCTCGGCTCACTGCAACCTCCGCCTCCGTGGTTCAAGTGATTCTCCTGCCTCAGCCTCCCGAGTAGTTGGGACTACAGGCGCCCGCCACCACGCCCGGCTAATTTTTTGTATTTTTAGTAGAGACGGGGTTTCACCGTGTTAGCCAGGATGGTCTGGATCTCCTGGCCTCGTGATCCGCCCGTCTTGGCCTCCCAAAGTTCTGGGATTACAAGCGTGAGCCACTGCGCCCGGCCACCTTACATGTCTTTAATACTCCCCCATAAAGCAATTCCGGAATGAACAAAAATCTTTATAAAAATTTGAAAGTTGGCCGGGCGCGGTGGCTCAAGCCTGTAATGCCAGCACTTTGGGAGGCCGAGGCGGGCGGATCACGAGGTCAGGAGATCGAGACCATCCTGACTAACACGGTGAAATCCCGTGTCTACTAAAAAATACAAAAAACTAGCCGGACGAGGTGGCGGGCGCCTGTAGTCCCAGCTACTCGGGAGGCTGAGGCAGGAGAATGGCGTGAACCCGGGAGGCAGAGCTTGCAGTGAGCGGCGATGGTGCCACTGCACTCCAGCCTGGGCAACAGAGCGAGACTGTCTCAAAAAAAAAAAAAAAAGAAAGTTATTCTAGACAAAAATTCCCAAGCATTGGATCACTTACGCTGTTTGAAGAATCGCAATTAATGTAGATTAGAGCTGGTGAAAAGGGGCTAAACATATTTAGGTTTCTGTTGGGTGACTTTGGATTTTTGAATGTACCTATAAATTACAGATGGTTCCTCAAAGCCTCCAGGTCTCAATGACAATAAATAGAATGACTTAGGTTATACAGTATTGTATTATGCATTCATAGAGCTTCTGGATTATCTAAAAGTGCTTGCTATTTACAATGTGAAGTTTGTGAAGTGCTGCATGGATTTTTATATGAAACAAGCATTTCAGTTATGGTTCAGGTAATTATCTCTGGGAAAAAAAATTATATTGGACTATGAAACTTAGTCTAAGCTATTATTTGACCCTGGGTTCTTATGAAGTAAGGTAATGCTTTAAAATGCCACAATTGTTATTTTACTCATATTTTATATAGACAGGTATGAAACACCAAAGAGAGTGCTGAAAATGGACTTACTGTCATCTTCCTTTAGTTCTCCTAATGATCCGGATGGACAGAATGATATCTTTTGGGATCAGAATTCTCCATTGACAAAGCAGTTAGGTAATTCATTATTAACATTATTTATGTGAGTAAATGTTTGATAAATGATTCAGATTTAACTAGAATTCTAGTCAGATAATAGCATCAGGAACCTCTGAGAATCTACATGATTTTATCTGCATAAGTATGTGATGTAAACACACAATGCTCTAAGCTGCACTAATTAAAATTATTTTCTAAGAAGTGACAGCTATTTTTTAAAATTGAGGGTTTTTTGTTTAAAATTTATAGAAATGTCTTTCTTTTTCTTCAGGTAAAGGAAGAAAAAAACAGATTTATACCACAGATAGTGATGAGATTTCACATATTGTTAATCGTATTGCTCCTCAGGTAAATATCACTAGTTTTATAGTTTGTTTTAAAACAGTGAAGAATGTGCCACTAAGTTTTTGTAGTTTCTTTAAATGAAAAGTATTGTCTTTTATAATTCTTTTTTCTAAAAATAAGGCAGCAAAGATTGCTATTTTGCCTTTTCTACTTTTGAAATGCATATTTTGAGAAAAGGAACATAATATAAAATATAAGATATTTTCTTAAGTATATATCTTGTTTTAATTTTTTAGAGTAATTTTTGACTAGGGCATTGTGTTTATCTGTAATGTGCTTAACAACATACGGCATTCATTTTTCAAGTTGCTAAAATAATAGAATAAGGCAGTCAAAAAATTTAAACTTTTAAGATTGTTTTGTGATTGGTATTTACTGTCTATAACATTTCCCCATTGAAACTATTCTTCTTAATACTCATTGACTTACAAGATTATCAAGAAACACTTACAAAAGCGGAGAGTACTGAATTCAAATTTAGTCTTCTCCTTCAGCCTCCTGTGCTGTGTGACCCAGTGCAAGTTATTTAAACTCTCACCACCTCATTTCATTCAGCTGTGAACTAGAATTATTATGTTCCTCTTGCTCTCTTCATTGGATCATTATGAAGATTAAACTAGATAAAAATTCTTTGTAAACTATAGAGTGCTATAATTGTAAGGTTATGTTAAAGTTGTTACCGTAATAGAACCATCTCCAAAGGTTTTTTTTTTTTCTTGGCCAGGCATGGTGACTCACTCCTGTGATCTCAGCACTTTGGGAGGAAGGCTGAGGCCAGGAGAAAGGGGAAGATTGCTTGAGGCCAGGAGTTTAAGACCCCATCTCTGAAAAAAAAATTTTGAGTGTTTCATTTCTTTTTTTCATTTCTGTTCTTGTACTGTTGGAGTGAAATAGAAACATGTTCAAGTCAATCATTTGACACAAAGCAGTCCAATAACTCTAATATTACAATTACTAAGAAGCAAAGGCTTAATACATAAAACTGTTCTGAACTTCTTTACTTTTTGTTCTCTTTTTCTTATTTAACAACATTTAAATCCAGAGAACGTTTTTGCTTAGTGTCTTCTCTAAAGGAAGTATGCCATTTTTCCTTAACATGCCCTTGAATAGTTATTGTATGTTGACCATAAACAATAGATGGCACTGGCCCAAAACATGGTTTGAAGAATTACTATCATTCAGGTGGAAGAGACAGGAAATGAAGTTTTTCTTAGCAGCTATAAAATATCCAAAATTACACCTAGCACAGTCAAAACAACTCTGTTGCTACTAGCTCTACATTCCATGTGTAGCATGTCATAGAAACTTATTTTACTTACAGTTCATTAGTTAAATAGCATTTATGCCATAATAATACTTTATAAGTTAACAATAGATCTTCATTAATTGTGGGTTTCACATGAAAGAAGCATAATAAAATGTGTTTGGGCGGGCCAGTCTAAATAGTGATAAAAAGATAGTTGTGAATAAATTATTAGACCCTTTACCTAACTGAGCTGGAAATAATAGCTCATATAAAGAAATGCCAACAGTATGCAAGTGGTAACTTATATAAAAAGAAAAAAAATAGTGAAATTAGTAGCTTTAAAATGTTACCCTCTTAAACTGAGTACTTTTAAAGCATATAAATCTTTAGCAGTTTCAAGGTCTGCTTGAAAGCTTGTCATGTTCTCAGAATGACAAATATTTATATTGTTTATTTTTAGGTGAGTCATTCTCAAATCATTATTTAATTTTCTTTTAACGTTTTCAGAGATAGCATTTTTTTTTTAATACGAGGTTTTATTTTGATTGGACAGTCAGTTCACCTTCTGCAGGGATATTTTTTATACAGTGTTGTTTATTTGAAGATGGTATATATCTTCATTTATACAGCTTTGCACAGTATACCTTTTATAATGAAATGAAGTAATGCATTTAGATACCTTATACAGCACCTGGATTATGGTTGAAAATCAATAAATCATGTAATTATTCAGGAAGAAATATGTAATATGTACAAATAGTATACAAACATACATAGGACCCATGTATATGTAAAGTTGGGTACATAAAGTCATAATTTAGTCCTCTGAAAATTGAACAAATTTAAAATTACTTTGGTAAATGGCAGAGTTCATAATTAAGACTATTATTTTCTTTAAATTCAAGATTGTTGAAATAAAAGGGAAAATATATATTGAGTCTGAAAGTGAAATTACTGATTTTCTTGAGTATTTGCAAAGTTAAAGGCAACTAGGTTCAAGTCGACACTAAGAAAACTTTTTTGATTCATTGAGGATTTGAAGTACCAAGTTGTAGGGATCTTTTCATCTAAATCTTCTAGTAAATAAATGTAAACTGACACTGTTATGCCCAGTATTGTGCTGAATGCTGAGTTATTCTAAGAAGAGTCCTTGCCTTTGAGTAGCCTATAATCTAGTAGTAATATTATTTTTTAACTTGTGTGATATTTATGTTCATTCTAGGTACTGTAAAATAGAGTGAAAATGGTTATTTGATTTGATTTGTTGGTTTGGTTTGCAATTAATGCCTAAAGCTCATTCTGTAATTTTTTTGTGTGATCAAGTGACTGAAAGGTACAGCAAAAATATCCAAGTCTAAAATGGCTTTTTTCTATATATTATCTGGGTAAACTTTTCTGCTTTCTCTATTTTTTTATTCTTATTCCTGTCTCATTCTTAGTTCTAACCTTGCTCTTACCTCTTAATTCAGTCCTGACCTCAATTCTGAGTGTTCTCAATTTAGGTCAACATGGATTGTCCAACTTTATATAAAGGTTATAATAAGGATAAAGAAAATTTGGAGAAACAGATGATACAGAAAGTATAAGAATCTTAGGGCAATTAAAATGTCAATTTTCTTTTAATAAAAACGTGCTTTTGTTATGAAATGTACATTTGATAAATTTAATTCTTAAAACAATTTTTTTTTTAAATAAGCAATTTGTAATTCTGAATGTTTTCATTCTCTGAAACAAGTGGATCAATTCTTGTAGCTTATTATTGCTATCTCCCAACTTCTTATTGTTTTTGAGTTTGTTTGGTAACTTACCTCACCAGAATTTAGGAAATTAATTCAAAGTAGTTTTTATTTTCTTTTTTATTTTGTTTTTCTGGAAGGGGGCGGGGTGCTACATTGGTACTTTATACCTCTTTTGTTCCCTATCTGCCAAAGGATGAAAAACCAACAACAAGTTCTATGCTGGACATGTGGATTGGTGAAACTGCTATTCCTTGTACTCCCAGTGTAGTGAAAGGAAAATCAAGAGCAAAAATCAGCTGCACAAAGTAAGTTAAGACTTTTCAGCTTTTCTGAAATTCAGTGAAGCAAATATTTTTTGATAATACTCCATTTTTGTTTTGTGAATATATCAAAATTTTTGTTAATAAAATTTCCACAGTTTTGATCTATCAAATTTTAGAGTTAAAATAATTGTAAGTGTTAAAATCTTAGAGCTTTAACATCAAAATATGTTAAATAACAGTTGGATATTATGTCTCAGAACATTTTTAATTATAATTTTTAAATCTTGTTTAATAGGTTAAAAACACAAAATCAAGAAGAAGAACTTATGAAACTGGCTAAACAATTTGATAAAAATATGGAAGAGCTAGATGTGATTCAAGAGCAAAACAAGAGGAATTATGATTTTACCCAGATGATTTCAGAAACAGAGATTTTAAGTAATCATAAAGATAATACACAGATGCGGTCATTACATAATATAGTTCCCGAAATAGATAATGCTACAAAAAAGAAGCCAATTAAAGGAAACACCAAGATATCTGTGGCAAATAATCAAAATAGCAGTCAGAAGCCATTTGACCAAACTGCTGAAGCAGCCTTTAATGCTATTTTTGATGGTTCTACTCAGAAATGTAGCGGACAGTTAAGCCAAGAACTGCCAGAAGCTTTTTGGAGCACCAGTAATACTACCTTTGTAAAGACAAATGCTTTGAAAGAGGAGAAAATCATTACTAATGAAACTCTGGTCATTGAAAAACTGTCAAATAAAACCCCACGATCACTTTCTTCTCAAGTAGATACTCCCATAATGACAAAATCATGTGTGACTTCCTGTACTAAGAAGCCAGAAACTTCTAAGAGGTACATTGATGCATTTACTACCAGTGATTTTGAGGATGATTGGGAAAACTTACTAGGTAATGAACCTTTTGCTATGCAAAATGTCGACATGCCTGAACTCTTCCCCTGTAAAACAGCCCAGGTTACTGGTCAAAAGGAAATTTGTACCTTTAATAGTAAAACTGTTAAAAATATGTCAAGAGCAAATACAAGTCCAGATGCCAGGTTAGGAGATTCAAAAGTATTACAAGATCTTTCTTCAAAGATATTTGACAGAGAATTAATAGGTGCAGAATATAAATTTTCACCAAATCCAAATAAATCAAACAAATTATCATCCACTAGAAATAAAATGAAATTTGAGAACTCTTCCAATAAAATCGTTATTCAAGACAAAATTCAAGATTGTATACTTACATCTAATCTGACAAAAATAAAGGAAGATACTCTTACTAAATCTACTGTATATGCTTCTGAAAAGAAGTCAGCTTTGAACACAAGATATTCTAATGAGCAGAAAAATAAGTGCATTTTAAATCAAGCTGTTAAAGCCCCTGTTAATACTGATCTTTTTGGCTCTGCAAATCTAGGCAATGAAACCAGTGTTAGTAACCCAAATCAGACTAGTGCATCAAAATTAGGTTCTTTCTTTGATGATTGGAATGATCCCTCATTTGCCAATGAGATTATTAAAGCGTGTCATCAATTAGATAATACCTGGGAAGCAGATGATGTAGATGATGATTTGTTGTACCAAGCATGTGATGATATTGAAAGACTAACTCAGCAACAAGATATTAGAAAGGACAGTAAGACATCAGAAAGTATATGTGAGATCAATAATAATTCTGAACATGGAGCCAAAAACATGTTTACTATATCTAAACAAGGAAGTAATTTAGTACAATCAAAGCATTTGAATCCAGACAGCATTTCAGTGCAGACATCTTTGACAAATAGCTCACAAACAGATAAGCCAATGAAAATGGAGAAAGGGGAAATGTATGGAAATTCTCCAAGATTTTTAGGTGCCACAAATTTGACTATGTATTCTAAGATCTCAAACTGTCAGATAAATAATCTGCATGTGCCTTATGCTAACACTGATGTTCCAATACAAGTGAATAGTTCCAAATTGGTTCTTTCAGGAAGTTCAAGTGTAACTTCAGATAATATGAATACAGAAATTGCTACTTACAAGAAGAAACTGAGTACTAAGCAGCTATGCCATAAGAGTATAACAGATGAATCTCAGAGCAACCATAACAAAACAGTTGGATTTTCAAAGTTTACATTTACAAGGATGAAAAATTCTCAGATTCTTTCTCAGTTTAATCAAAATTGTATAACTGGAAGTATGTCTGATACCAAAATTACACAGGGTGTGGAGAAAAAGAAAAGTGTCAACCCATTGCTAGAGGAAGCTGTTGAACAGCAATCTTTGGTGAAACTTTCTGAATCTTTGAAACAGTCTTCAAAAGGTATGTATGAAATATGAAATAGTTTTCTTTGAAAAGTATCTTAAAAAGTAGTAAAATAATTATTTGTTGTTTTTGAGTGTGAGTAATATATAAGGTAAAACTATAACATTTAACTAGAATTCTTAAAATGATACTTGGAAATAATTACACTGCATTATACAAAGAGTAGTTGGTTTATTTTTCAAAATATTACATTGAATTCTTTCCCAGCACTTAATACAATGACTGGCATATAGTAGGTACTCAGTAAATATTTTTTGAATGATTTATTGTTTCTTGGAAAATCATACCTTTAGATAAATGTATTACAGTGTTCATTTTAAGATTGTATTTACTAAATTGTTTTAAAACTTGAGTAATCTTCTAGGAAGCAGATGATGGAGCAGTGAGGTAAATAATATTTAGAAATTTAGAGCATTCTAATTAAACATGTTTACTAGTGTGATATTTGACATAAATGTGCTAGTGGTGATGGTTAAAATTATGATTTACTTATTTGATAACAGCTATCATTTCTGATTCTTCCAGTTCCTCTTTTCTCTAATTCTCCATTCTATCAATAAGTTTCATTGTTTCTATCTCAAAAACCCTGTATCCCCAAACTATCCATTTTTCTTTCTACAACAAGTTAACATTTCTTGACGAGACTACTGCAGTTCTTTTATCTATCTCCTTTCAATTCTCATCTCCAAATAGTGGAATAGCCTTTTAAAACTGGATGGGCAAAAATGACGTTTCTATGCTTAAAACAACCTTCAGTGGCTGCCCATCATATTTCAGATAAAATCCAAACTGTATACTGTCAGCAACAAAGCTGTGGATTCTCTCTCTTTAACCTGCATCTCCTCTTTTTTCCTTACCTACTAAGCTTCAGCTATACCAGCTGTCTTTTAGTTTCTCAAACAGTTTATGTTTCTTCCTTGTCCAGGAACGTAGACCGTGCTCTTCCCTTTGACTAAAACTACTTCTTTTCAACATGTGACCCCTCCTCCACTCTTGTTGGTGCTTTCTTATATCTCAATATATTACTACTTTCTCACAGAGGCCTTCCTTGAAGAGTCTCTAAATCTCCCTGTTTATTTTTTATTTCTTAATTGCTTTTATCACAAGTTGCAATTAAATTTTTAGTGACTCTTCTCTGTCTTTTTGGCATTACTGCTACAACTTTCCTATTTAAGTGACTTTTTTAAAATTTACAACAGTAATATGCTAGTTATTTAAAAAGAAAAGTAAAACAGTATAGAATAATTTGAAGTAAAACGTTAAGTCTTATGTTTCTCCTTTCTCATAACCATCCCTTAGGGAAAACCACTATTAATAGTTTGGTATACATTATGTAGCATTTTCTATGCATATAAAAAGGTATGTGTGTGTGTATATACATATATATGTGTATGCATATATACCTGCAGATTTATTTAAATATTAATAAATCTGTATACCCACTATTTGGCAACTTGCTTTTGCCTTAATATAGCTGTCTTTTCCTTTTAGTACATTTAAATTTATTTTAGTCCTGTTAATGACTAAGTGATATATATAGTGGATGTATTATAATTTAACTGTTTCTCTGTGATGGAAGTTTGGGTTGGTTGCAGTCTTTTGCAATTACAAACAATACTCCAGTAAATATCCTTCTACATAAATTTCTGCATGCTTGTATAATTATATCTGTTAATTCCTAAAAAATTGCTACAAGAGAAAGTTTTAAAATTTGATGGATACCACCAAATTTCTGTCTGAAGCAGTTATACCAATTTATCTTGTCAACACTGACAATAAATGATTCTCTACACCCAGGGTATCCAATCTTTTGGCTTCCCCAGGCCACATTGGAAGAATTATCTTGGACCACACATAAAATACACTGACACTCATAATAGCTGATGAACTAAAAACAAAAAAAAAAAATCACAAAAAATCTCATAATATTTTAAGAAAGTTGATGAATTTGTGTTGGGCTGCATTCAAAGCCGTGTTGGGCTGCAGGTAGCCTGTGGGCTGCAGGTTGGATAGCTTTCTTTACATGATAGCCCAAACTAGATATTTTGAAATGTTAAAAATTGTTCTCAATCTATAATAATTTTAAGTATTTAAATTTGTATTAAAGTGAGTATATTGTAACTAATTCAAGCATGTTCCCAGCATGAATTTATTTACAGATAGAGTTGACCCTTGAACAATGGAGGGTTTACAGGCACTGATCTGATTTGCAGTCAAAAGTCTGTGTGTAACTTTTGATCCCCCAAAATCTTAACTGCTAATAGCCTGCTGTTGATCAGAAACCTTTCTGATAACAAATAATTAATGCATATTTTGTATGCTCTTATATGTATTATATACTGTATTCTTACCATAAGCTAGAGAAAGTGTTATTAAAATCATAAGGAAGAGAAAATAATATTTACTATTCATTAAGTGAAAGTGGATCATTATAAAGGTCTTCATCCTCATAATCTTCATGTCTAGTAGGCCGAGAAGGAAGAAGAGTAAGAGTTGGTCTTGTTGTCTCAAGGGTGTCAGATGCAGAAAACAACCTACAAATGAGTGGACTTGCCAGTTCAAGCCCATGTTGTTCAAGGGTCAACTATAGTTATAATTCTATAAAGACTAAACCTCCTGGAGTATTTGAGTTTTCCCAAAACTCCTATCTACCAATCTGTCTGCATTTTTCATGGATAATCTGCCTTTTTGCTTATCTCATGAATATTTTCTTTAAGCTTATTGATAGTACCGAGTCTCTTAATTACTATTAACTTTGTTGATGTTTTCTGTTGTTTCTACTTCCTTTTACTTTGTTATGTAGCAAGCTGCTCTCCAGGGAAGTATCTCTGAAACAAAACTCACTGAACTCCCTCATTGATTTCAGGCAGGAGTTGGCAAACTATGATCCGTCCAAATCTAGCCTGCAGCTTGTTTATGTATAGCCAGCACACTAAAAATGATTTTTACATTTTAAATGGTTGGGAAAAAATCAAAAGGAGAATAATATTTCATGACGTTTGAAAATTATATGAAATCCAGATTTCATTGTCCATAAACAGGTTTTATTTGAACACAGCTCATCAGTTATTTATACATTTTCCATAACTATTTTTGCTACAATGGTACAGGTGAGCAGTTGCAACAAGGTACTCAAAAGTTAACATTCTTGCTTTCTGACTCTACAGGAGGAAAAAAAAAAAATTACTGACCCTTGCACTGTAAGATCAAGGTTAAGAAGAGCAGCTTTTGCTTAGTACTTTACAATATTTTAAGACTTCATTGTGTATTTTTATTATAGACTGAGTTAAAGGAAGACTGATGAGAAAAATGGATGCGTCCCTAAATCAAATTTTCATGGTGTGACCTGATTATCATTTGAAATTATTTGCTATAATATTACCAAGCAAATTGTAAGAGCAACTTTAGGAAATTATATTTTCTGCTGTTGTAGATTATTAACCTGTTTTCACACAAATTCAGTGTAAAGTCTTTGTATGTGTAGTCTGAGTTTGTTGTGTTTCTCAGCTTTGATACTAAAGTATTAGATAATTAGTCATGCTAATTAGAAAGTATCTTCTGGTGTCTTTCTTTAGGGAAAAATAGCTACAGTCTGTTAGGTAAACAGCTTAGGAAATAAAAGCCATCAAAATCATCTGGGAAACTTATTCAAAATATATATTTATTAAGCTGAATACTCCCTCCCATTTTTGATTATACCAAGAAAGGAAAGGGAGGCAGATTATATGTTTTGGAAAATGCCTCTGTTAGTTAACAAGAGAAGTATCTCATAAATTGTGAATCTTTTTCTGGATGTCAGAATAAATGATATTTCTCTTCTGTCAATATTACAGATTCTTCTTTCTTAAAAAGCATATTTTACAACATAAACGGTTTTACTGGTGAAAGTTTACTTAAATATGTATTAGGCTGATAATCTTAAACTTAAAATATCATTTAAATGAGAAAGTGATTTCTAATACAAAGCTTCAACTTAATTGAGATTATTTTAAAGTTTCTCCAAAATGCATCCTCCAAATAAAAATATAATTTCTAACAGTGAATCACAGGAAACCAGTCTAACATGAGAGATTTCATTTAATCACTCTAAAATATATTTCCTCAGTGGATGAAATGAAAACTTTAAAGGGAAAAGTAGATGTGAATATTAATATAACATCTTATGTAAATATACACTATTTGAGATACTGATAGCTAATTCCTTATATTTTGACTATTTTTCTATTAAAGTGTATATAACATTTAAAATCCCAATGTATCCTTTTTAAAGATATATTTATTCATAGGTCATATAAATTAGATGTCATTGTCCACAAGTATTATTTGGTGGGTAGTCAGTTTTCTATCAAATTGGATTTTATCACACTGTGAAAAGAACGTATCAAATAGAGACAGATCCATCAGTGCTTGATTTTCTTTTGAACTGGAGTGTTATATCTGTATTATGTACTTGGAATTTTATATTTAGTAGTTTAGTTTAATAGCCAACTAATATGGCAAATCTAGGTGATTAAAACAAAAATTAAAGCACATATTGAATGACTTTATAAGCTATAAAAGTAAACTCATCTTTTGTTGAATTTTTAGAGGAAGAAGAGAAAAATAGAAAGTGTTCTCCTGAAGAAATTCAGAGAAAAAGACAAGAAGCGCTGGTTCGGAGAATGGCTAAAGCACGAGCCTCATCTGTAAATGCAGCTCCCACTTCATTTCTTTAATGAAATATTGGAAGATTTCACAAAGACTGCTGATAACTATCTGTGATAGGACATGTTTTTTTCTTGATTTCTCTGTGAGAAATGTAATGCTGACTTTTATAAAGCCTGGACTTCTACTTTATTTAATAAATCAATGTTTGCAATGGTAAATGAAACATTTCCTTGGACATGTATTTCAAAGTCATTACATATAAGTTTTGGAAATTCAGGAAAGTTAGCAATTATGTACAGATATTATACAGAGGAAAGTAGTTATATTTTTAAATGCTATTATTGCAGAGGATCATCAAAAAAGAGGTAATCTATGTTATTTCCTATTCTAAAGTGTTTTCCTAATACAAAACTTCAACTTTCTAAGTTAGTAGAGATGATTTTTGTTGTTTTACTTTCATTAACTGTTGCTTAAGGTTTTTATACACTTCGAGATTTTAATTAATACTTTCATATTTCTAGGAGCATGGTTGATATGAAATAAAGGACTTTATTTGTAAGGAAATTATTTTCAGTTCTTAGAAGTAGATTTGAATTTTAATAATTCTAAAATGTGACACATTTTGGAAACTTTCCACCATATTTAGGAAAACTCTGATTTTAGAAGTCTAGCATAGAAGAAAAGAAGTAGTGAATTGTCTACAAAAGTAACGTGGCATCACTAACATTTAGAACTGGCAGAAACTTCATATGTCGTCTGGTCCAGCTTCTTTATTGTGTCGGTGAGAAAATGTAATACTGTTTTCAAAGTCGTAGGTAAGTTAATGCTGTGCTACGATTAGAATGATTACTTTGGACACCTAAACAATTATACCATTTGCATCAAAGTATTAGTACATAAAATAACTTGAGGGATTGTTATTTTCTAGTATAAAACAAAAGATGTAATTAAAATACAAAAGATGTAATAAGGACTGTTTGATAATGCTCATTTTTCCTTATTTTGCTTTAAAGAATTAGCCTTTCCAGGATGTAAAAATGATAATCTTTTTTCTTTTCACTTTTTCTGTAACTGTGTAATTTTTCCCTCAATTAATTTACTTACTTTACTAATCTTTTCTTCTCTATTACTGTTTTGTTTTTTCTTTTTTTGCCGTTTTGCCTATTTGGAATTTGCTAAACCAATAATAGAAGTCCAACTAGAGGGCGTAAGGCAGGGAGGATGCTTTATTCCTCTTAAATGGTTTTAGGAGATCTAGGGAAAGTTAGAGATACGAAACACCTGTCATGGTGTGGCATTTATCACTATTCAGGTGTCTCAAAGCAGTGATAATATGGTAGTTACTGCCCTATAATTATGCAGATACTCCTTAACTCACCGTGGAGTTACGTCCCAATAAACCCATCATGAGATGAAAATACCTTAAGTTAAAAATGCATTTACTACACTTAATCTACCCAACAACATAGCTTAGCCCAGCCTACCTTAAACATGCTCAAATCACTTATATTAGCCTAGAGTTGGGCAAATCTGGCAACACGACGCACTGTAGAGTATCAGTTGAGCTGATGCCCAGCATTGTGAGAATGTTGTACTGCATATCTCTAGCATGGGAAAGAATCAGACTTTCAAGTATGGTTTCTATTGAACGCATATCACTTTTGCACCACCTTAGAGTTGAAAAATTTTAAGTCAACCATTTTAAGTTGGAGACTGTACATCGTAAATGGTATTTTCATATATACAGTGGAGTACTAGAGTTTAGCTAACCTATATTACTTTTCTAGGAATATATAATAACCTAGATAAATGCAAGTAGTTTCTATGCAAGAAAATAAAGAGTGGAGAATCTTTTACTAAAAGTGGCTTCACTGTGTTCTGACTATGCTTTGGATATCTCTGTCCTTGCTTAAGCTCCTCCCTGCTTACTGCTTGCTTTTCTAAGAGTACTTTTAGGCTATTCTGTTCGTTCATTTAGACTCAGCCTAATAAGTGTATTTCTTTGAGTCTCGTACCTAACCATCTTCACTGGAATTGATTATTCTCTCTGATCATAATGGTACTGATTATTGTGTCTTTCACTGAACAATTCTATAATGCCTTACATATTGTTTCGTTGTATAAATTTTATAATTTGTCATTTTGTGTCTCTGGTAATTCTGCCAAATTCTTACATAGCCCATAGTATTAGTTACATAATAGTTTCCTCTAAGTGACTCCCTTTTTAAAAAAAAAAAAAAAAAGAAAAAAAAGAAAAGAAAAGAAAGAAAAGAAACTTATAGCACTTCTGGGTGGTGGCAGGTGTAGTAGCCCTATACATCTGAACCCGACATGACTGGTATTTAGGGTCACTGCTACTGTTCATACCACTCTCCTTTCCTATCCTGATTCTTCCTTTCGCCCTTGTTGGAAACATTAGGGGGTGAATGGCCCATAAATGAGCATACAGAGGGCTGTCTATATAGTTTGCCTGGCTTTACTCTTTCCTAGTCTGTAGGGAATCTCTCGAGACAGATTCCCTACAGGAATCTGAAGAAGGGACAACTGGTAGCCTGGCAATTTCTCCCTAAAGTTCTGCTGCTGTTTCTGCATCTCAGACTGATGTTCGTAATGCCATTATTTCCAAAAAGAGCCTGTTTAAATTGGAGCTTATCTCTCATTAATCTTTTTCGGTTATAGACAGATGACCCTGATCCCAGGAACATTTGGGTTGCTTACTGCAGACAGTTAGTGATATGTGGGACATGTATCCTACCATGGGAAACACTGCCTTATATACTACCCTGTTATGACCAGGTTTTAAGTTACCAAGAACAGAGACACCTTACTCATTTCTGTCCACCTGATACTGATAGCCAGTGGTTACTCATTAAATGTTGAATGAATTTAGACAGAATCTGGTGGCAGAAATCCTGCCCTCCCCCACCTAAAACAATTTGACTCTGATTCTCTCAGTTTTAGGGTTGGGAAATGTTTCTAGGAACAATTTAAGCCTAGCACTAGCATTAAGTAATTATTTAGAATCTGACCATGGATTTCAGTTCTTGCCAGGAGTGATCATAATCACTTGTGGGATCCTAAAACAAAAACTAAACTTGTCCTCCTGCCTTCTCTTAGACCTCACAAATGAGTAGATGTAGGATTTAATTTCAGATGTGTCTTTTGAAAGCCCATTGGCTATAGCAGGTACTATTGAAAATAAATGTAATTGCTAGACTTATAACATTGCTAAATGGCGTCAACTGTATTTAATTTACTTCTCAAAACAACCATATAAAGTAATACTTTTACACCCATTTTACAAATAGGGAAAGTAATCAGATTGACTTTCTCAAAAATCCCACATTTAGAAGTTGGAACTAGAGTTTAAACCCAAATAATCTTAATTCCAAATATTGTGATCTTAGCCACTGAATATACTATCATCTGGAAACAATTAATAAGAACTAGTTACCTATGGAAATTATCAGGAGACAATTAGAGCATTTGAGGCATTTATGCCAAAAATACCATGACTATTCTGTAGGTCTTTTATAGCCCAGGAGAATACTTTTTCCAATCCCAATTTCTGTTATAGATGATTGCTGTACTTTATGTGTTTGGGTAGGTAGGTTTTGATTGTATTAGCCCATAAAGAGGTTATCTTTTTTCATTCAACTATTAAACAAAAGAATAGAGAATACATAAAATGCATAGCTACTTAAAAATGCCTTCATTTCACATCATTATTTTAGTAACTTCTGGATGTTCTGGTTTTAAATCTATTGGGGAAAAATTAATTTCCTAGTCCAAGATGTAATGGCATACCTCAAGCTGCTAATAAAACTTCAATGCAAGTAGTAAAATTAAGGTTTCTGATTAGATGCACACTATATAGAGTACTGGTAATCAAACATTTTAAGTCCTAGGGCCTTTTTATACTCTTTAGTTGAGGACTCCAAAAAGGTTTTGCTTAAGGGGGTTTTTATCTGTTTATATTTACCATATTAAAAGTGATATATTTATTAGTATATTTTAAAAGCCATTAGATGTTAACAAGTATGCCTGTTATGAAAAACATTTTTTAAAACAAAAATATGGCAAAGAAAATAGCATTACTTTTTGGCAACTCTTTGGTAATCCGACTGTATAGAAGATACCTGCATTCTCACATAAATTTTGCCATTTAATTTGTTAAAATTGTTATAGTTGAAGTATACAGAAAAGTTCAGTCTCATGCAGACATGTAGTTGGGAAAGGATGAAGTATTGTGATCGTCTTTTCAGATAATTGTGGATATTCTTCTTTGATATTACACCAACACTCAAAAAGTAATTTCTTAAAAATTAGTTGCATTCCAAGATGCGATAACAAGGACCCATGTATTCTTCTTGCTGAAATAACCAAATTTTAAAAAGACAAACTACATGAAAAAGTGGACTTCAAGATACTGGACATCAGCGTAATTAGGAAAGTGGAAATATGGATCTACACAAAGGAATGATGAACACTGGAAATGATAAACACATGGGTAAATATACAAGTTTCAAAAAGTTATTATGTCTCTTTAAAAGATAATTGGCTGGTTAAACAATAATAATGTGGCATTTATAACATGTCAAAGTTAAGTACATGACAATAGCATAAAGGCCAGAAGGAAAATAATGAAAGAATAGACATTCCTTATTTTGCACTTCTGACATGCGTGAGGTTTGGTTACCTAACACTATTCCCCAAACAACACTGTTCAACTTTCTGTTAACACAAGTATATTATCTGTGAATAACTGCATGAAGTACAGACTTTACAGCTTCCTCAGTTCACAAATCACTACCTAAATAACAGATGTGAATCATAAGTGACCAATCATGTCACTTCTATTCAAGGTCTGCTGTGATTGGTCACTGCACACCTGTAATTCATTACATACACAGCAAAGGTTGTAATTGTATGCCTCCTGAAAAACCCATGTGCTGTTTTATAAAGATGGATCTTTGAAAGGTGGAACTAACCGATAAAGATGAAAGTGTAGCAAAACAACAAAAAGCAATAACATCGAAAGTGAAATTCAAATCCAGCATGAATGGAGGTATGGGAAAAATAGCTGTTGATGGGAATGTTGGCACCTTTCAAGAATCTATGCAGTCAGAGTTGCTTAGTGAAGGTAAACAATATAAGTGGGGAAAGTGGTTGTGACTAAAACATTTAAGATGTCCCAGAGGAAATGACATTGGCAAAAAACTTCACTTTGAATGGACTTTGGACTATTTAAGACATTAAGAGTATAAATTTTAAAATATTGTAAGCTGAACCAAACTTGGAGTATAATTCATCATACCATGGAAAAGAGGGTCACCTTATATTGTAAGTTAATGAGAGGAAGAAAAAGGCAAGCATTGTTCAAACTACCTGATAAATTTTTTACACAAACAAAAAACTATTCAATATTTGTAATGTTTTATATTGTAAATATTAGCTTTTCTAGTTTTAATTTCTCAATACATTTACAACTGAAACAGAGGTTTTCATTTTTTGACAAACATTTTTAAATGTCATGGAACAATTGTAAATTTTCCTATTGATTATTAAGATTGTTTTGAATGGTTTCAGTTTGCACAGTCATTTTTATGGTCCTGCATTCATGTGCAAGGCATGAACAGCCTGTATAATGTGGTCAACATCTTATACTATGCATAAAGTGGTATCACTTGAAGATAAGACTGATAAATTTAAAGTATATACTATAAATCCTAAAGCAACTACTAAAATAACAAAATAGAGTTATAACTAGTAGTCCAACACAGAAGATTAAATGAAATAATAAAAATCCTTAAAAAGGCAGAAAAAGTAGGGAACAAGAACATGTGGAAGAAGCAGAAAACCAATATAAATATGAAGGAGTTAAACCTAACCATATCAGTAATCATGTAGAATGGAAATGATCTAAACATTCCAATTAGAAGGCAGAGATTGGCAGATTGGATTTTAATAAAGGAGTACACAACTATATGGTGCCTACAAGAAGTACACTTTAAGGACACAGGTAGGTTAAAGTAAAAATGTGGCAAGGATTTGTCAGACTAATGCTAGTCAAAAGAAATCTTGACTGATTGTATTAATATCATATAAATTTTATAGCAAATATTTCCAGAGAGGAAAGCCATGTCATAACAATAAAGTAGTCAATCAAGAGAACATAACTATCTCAAATATGTATGTACTCAACAGCTCAAAATGCATGAAACAGACATTGATAGAAAAGAAAAGGACAAATCCACAATTACAGTCTGAGATTTGAATATGCCCTCTCATTAACTGAGAGAACAAATAAGCAGAACGTAAGCAAGGGTAAAATAGACTTGAGCAACACTATCAACCAACTTGATGTGAATAACAGAACACTCCACACCCAACAATAGAATACACATTCTTCTCATGGACACATGAAGCATTTATCAAGTTAGACCATATTCCAGACCACAAAATAATTCTCAGTTTTAAAGTACTCAAGTCATGCAAAGAATGTTCTCTGCTGTCAGTGGAACTTTGTTAGAAATTGATAACAAAATGATCCCTAGAAAATCCTTAAATATGTGGAAAGTACACATCTCTAAATCATCCATGAATAAAAATTTTTTTAAAAATTAGGCATTTTGGTATGAATGAAAATAACACAACATAACAGAATGTGATGTACTGCTAAAGAAGTACTTAGGGGAAAATTTATAGCACTAAATACCTATCTGGAAAAATAAGATCCCAAAAAAAGGCCCCAAACTGCCTTCAGTCTAAGAAACTAGAAAAACAAAAATGAATTAAAATTAATCAAAGCCAGGTGTGGTGGTACATACTTGTAATCCCAGCTATTCAGGAGGCTGAGGCACGAGGACTGCTTGATCCCAGGAGTTTAGCCTGTGCAATATAGCATGACTCAATTTCAAAATAATAATCATAATAAAAAAATATGCAGAAGAAAGGAAACAAAGATCAAAGCTGATTTAATGAAATATAAAAAAGAAAAATGAATGACAACAAAAGTCTGTCATTTATTTTTGTTTTTTTAAAAAGACCCAAATTACTAATATTAAGAATAAGAGAGGTGACATCACTGCAGATTGTACAGATTGTACAGAAAAAATGATAAGTGAATATTATGAACAATCTTAATGCCAACATATTTGACAACACAGATTAATTGAAAAATTCCTTGGAAGTTACAAATAACCAAAGCTCACTCAAGAAATAGATGATAACCTAAATAGCCCAATATTCCTTAAACTAATGTTTTTCATTAGTTTATTTTCAACAAGGCTCCTATCTTAGTCTGCTTTTGCTGCTGTAACAGAATATCTGAGACTGGGTAATTTATAATGAACAGATTTGTTGACTCACTATTCTGGAGGCTGGGAAGTCCAAAATCAAAGGGCTGGCGTCTTGCAACAGCCCTCTTTCTGTGTCATCCCATGAAGAAAGGAAGAAGGGCAAGACAGAGTAAGAGGGGCCCAGTTCACCCTTTTATAACAGCGCCAATCCCATCCATGAGGGTGGATCCCTCATGGCCTATTTAAAGTTCTCACCTCTCAATGCTGTTAAAATGACAATTAAATTTCAACATGAGTTTTGAAGGGGACAAACATTCAAACCATAGCATGTACCAAAAATCATTCAATGGGGAAAGAAAAGTCTTAACAAATGGTGCTAAGACAACGGAATATCCATATGCCAAAGCATTAAGTTAGACTATATACAAAAATTAACTCAAAATAGATCATAGAACTTAATGTAAGGGCCAAAACTGTAAAACTCTTAGTAGAAAACATAGGAGTAAATTTTTATGACTTTGAATTAGCAGTAGTTTCTTAGCTATAACACCAAAAGTACAAGTGACAAAACAAAACAAAAGCTTCATCTAAATCAAAAACTTCATGTTTCAAAAGATACCATCAAGAAAGTGAAACAACTACCTATAGAATAAGAGAAAAATCTTGGCAAATTACATCATGATTAAGGACCTGTATCCAGAATACATAACTTACTTCCAAATCTCAACCTTCAGACAGAAAACAACCCATTTTTTTAATGGGCAAAAGACAGTGTATTAGTCTGTTCTTGCATTGCTGTAAAGAACTAGTAGAGACTAATTCATAAGAAAAGAGGTTTTAATTGGATCAGGTTCTGCAAGCTATCTGGGCTTCTGCTTCCTGGGATACCTCAGGAAACTTACAATCATGGCAGAAGGTGAAAGGGAAGCAGGCTTGGTCTTCACATGGCCAGAGCAGAAAGAAAAGAGAGCAAAGGGAGAGGTGCTACACACTTCCAAACAACCAGATCTCATGTAAACTCTATCATAAGACAGCACTGGGGGAAGGTGCTAAACCATTAGAAATCACCCCCATCATTCAGTCACCTCCCACCAGGTCCCTCCTTCAACATTGAGGATTACAAGTCGACATGAGATTTGAGTGGGGACACAGAGCCAAACCATATAATTCTGTCCCCATCCCCTCCCAAATCTCATGTCCTTCTTATGTTTCAAAATACAATCATGCTTTCCCAACAGTCCTCCAAAGTCTTAATTCATTCCAGTGTTAACTTAAAAGTCCAAGTCCAAAGTCTCTCTGAGGCAAGGCAAGTCCCTTCTGCCTATGAGCCTTTAAAATAAAAACATGCTGGTTACTTCCAAGATTCAATGGGGGTACAGGCATTGGGTAAATACCCCCTTTCCAAAAGGGAAAAATCTGCCAAAACAAAGGGGCTTCAGGCCCCATGCAATTCCAAATCCCAGCAAAGTAGGCATTAAATCTCAATACTCCAAAATAATCTCCTTTGACTCATGTCTTATATCCAGGCCTCTCTGATTGCAAGGAGTGGGCTCCCAAGGCTTTGGGCAGCTCTGCCCTGTGCAGGGCTCAGCTCAGCTCCCATGACTGCTCTCAAGCGCTGGCATTGAGTGCCTGTGGCTTTTCCAGGTGCATGGTGCAAGCTGTTAGTGGATGTACCTTCTGGGGTGTGGAGGATGGTGGCCCTTTTCTCACAGCTCCACTAGGCCGTGCCCCAGTGAGGACTGTGTGTGGGGGCTCCAACCCCATATTTGCCCTCCACACTACCTTAGTAGAGTTTCTCCATAAGGGCTACTGAGATGTCATTACACACATATTAGAATGAATAACATTAAAAAGACATGTCTATTTGTATTGCTAGAAAGAAATACCAGAGGCTGGGTAATTTATAAAGAAAAGAGGTTTTTTGGGGGGGGTTTTTTGTTTGTTTGTTTGTTTGTTTGTTTTGGCTCGTGGGTCTGCAGGCTGTACAAGAAGCATAATGCCAGCATCTGCATCTAGTGAGAGCCTCAAGCTACCTCTACTCATGGCAGAAAAGGAAAGAAAGCCAGTATGTAGAAATCACAGGGCAGGTTGGATGTGGTGCTTCATGCCTGTAACTCCAACATTTCAGGAGGCTGAGGTGGAAGGATCGCTTGAGGCCAGGAGTTGAAGACCAGCCTAGGCAACACTGTGAGACCCTATCTTCACACACACAAAAAATAATAATTAACCATGCACAGTGGTGTGCACCTGTAGTCACAACTACTTGGAGGCTGAAGTGAGAGGATGGCTTGATCCTAGTTTTTGAGGCCACAGTGAGTGGTGATCACACCATTGCACTTCAGCCTGTGACAGATTGACACTCTGTCTCTAAAAATATAGAAATCACAGTGCAAGAGAGAGCAGGGAGGTGCCAAGCTCTTTTTAACAACCAGCTTTGGCTACCAGGAACGAATAGAGAACTCCCTTACCCCCACCAGAGGGGATCCACTCCCATGACCCAAACACCTCCCACTGGGCCCCACCTCCAACAATGGGAATCAAATTTCAACATGAGTTTTAAGGAAGCCCAAATATTCAAATTATAGTACTGGCTGTATCAATGTTGGCAGAATCTGGAGGAACTAGAACTCTCATATGCTCCCTCTAGGTAGGTAAAATGGTGAAAATAATTTTAAGGCTTATATAAAACTCCAGAAAATGGAAAGCCATGGATTGTGGCAGAAGGCAGATCAGTCATTGCTTGAGGATGGGGGAAGAAACGAGGGGACAGTGGGAAGGATTACAAAGGAGAGAAACTTGGGGGTTGATGGATATGTTGACTATTTGATTTCGGTGTTTTTATGGCTGCATACGTACTCCAAACTTATAAAATTGTACTATTTATTACATTTTTTTCTTGGTAGAGACAGAGTCTCACTATATGCCCAGGCTGGTCTCGAACTCCTGGCCTCAAGTGATCCTCCTGCCTCAGCCTCCCAAAGTGCTGAGACTATAGGTGTGAGCCACCATGCCCAGCCAAATTATACAATTTAAATATGTAAAATTTATTGTATGTCAATTGTATCTCAGTTAAAGCTATCTATGAAAAATAAAGTTAGTTGCAATGTAGAATTTGAACCAAACCAATAAACTTTTCATACTCTGGTATGTTAAAACTCATTGGTCTATATTTTATTTAAATAGGTTTTTACATATGCGTAAAATATCTTCACGCAATTATCATTTGGAAAATACTGGTTCACTGAGTTATGCAGATCTTCCAAGTGTTGGCACATTTCATAATATGATCACATTTACTATCACTACTGATCTCAAGAAATGTCTTACTGCTTTCAGAAACTGTCAAGCTTTATGATAGCTGATACAAGTTTTCCAAAATTTTAATTTTTGCTTGAAAGCTTGAATTTTATCCTTTCCAAAAACTAATTTCAGTTTTTCTCCTTGAAGTGACAGATTAACTTTGTTCATGTTTGAGATGATGTCTACCAAATATTTAAGGCCAAATAACCAGATACTGCCAGTCATTCTTTCAAATGAAATTGATATTTCATATTTAAAAAAGTAGCTAATTCAGCATGCAACAAGTACTTTTCCTTGAGATAACCATGACACATTGATATGTAGAAGTGTTTGTGTGTACTTTCCATTTGATCTTACAGACTATTAAGAAATGTATACTCAAGATTGAAATTTGATAAAATTAATAATTATTGTTGCTTAATTATGGTCATCAAGTGAAGTGTCTTTTTTTTTTTCTTGACAGCAGGTGAACAGCAGTGAAGAATACCATGACTTTCAATTCTTATTATTTAAGAAATATATTTGCACAGCTATAGCTGCCATAGATAATGATTCGTCTGACGGATCTGGGCAAAATAAAATTGAAAACCTTCTGGAAAGGATTCAGCATTCTAGATGCCATTAAGAATATATGATTCATCGGAGGAAGTCAAAATATCAACCATAACAAGGGTTTGGAAGAAGTTGATTCCAATCCTCATGGATGACTTGAAGGCTTCAAGACTTCTGTGGAGGAAGTAACTACAGAAGTGGTGGGAATGCCAAAATAACTAGAATTAGCAGTAGAGCCTGAAGGTGTCCCAGAATGCTGCAATCTTGATAAAACTTTTAACAGTTTAAGAGTTGTTTTTATGGATGAACAAAGAAAGTAGTTTCTTGAGATGAAGTCTATTTCTGGGTGAAGATACTGTGAACATTATTCAAATGGCAATAAAGATTTAGGATATTTTCATAAACTTAGTTGGTAAAGCAGCAGCAGTGTTTGAGAATACTGACTCCAATTTTGAAAGAAGTTCTATGTGAGTAAAATGCTATCAAACAACATTGCATGCTACAGGGAAATGTTTAATGACAGGAAGTGTCTGTTGATGTGGCAGACTTCATTGTTTTATTATTTTAAGAAACAACCACAGCTACCCTAAACTTCATCAACCACTACCTTGAGCAATCAGCTGCCATCAACATGGAGACTCTCCACCTGCAAAAAAATTACGACTTGCTGAAGGCTCAGATAATTGTTAGCATCTTTTTAGCAATAAGGTATTTTATTTTACTTTATTTTATTTTATTTTATTTTATTTTATTTTATTTATTTTATGTTTTTGGAGACAGTCTCACTCTGTCACCCAGGCTGGAGTGCAGTGGTGCAATCTCAGCTCATTGCAACGTCTGCCTCCTGGGTTCAAGCGAATTCTCATGCCTCAGCCTCCCAAGTAGCTAGGATTACAGGCATGTGCCATCAGGCCCAGCTAATTTTTGTATTTTTAGTAGAGGCGGGGTTTCACCATGTTAACCATGCTGGCCATCAACTCCTGGCCTCAAGTGATGCACCCACCTTGGTCTCCCAAAGTGCTAGGATTACAGGCATGAGCCACCCCACCCAGCTGCAATAAAGTATTTTTAAATTAAGTATTTAAAGTATTTTTAATTAAATGCATGTACAATGCGTTCTGGACATAATGCTAGTGTATACTTTTTTAAAGTTCTTATTTATTCCCTTTTTAAATTATTTTTCCATTCTCAAAATATCACTGCTATCAGCTATTGTGTACTTAATAGAATACAGTATAGCATAGATACAGCTTTTACATGTACTAGGAAACTAAAAAATTCATGTGACTCACTTTGTTGCAATATTCACATGACTCACTTTATTGCAATATTCACTTTATTGCAATGGTCTGGACCCAAATCCACAATATCTCTGAGGTATACCTGTAGTCTTTTATGGATTTCTTTTTATTATTATATATTTTAGTAAATTATGTTACTTTTAGGATGCTCATAACCTGATTTTTTCCTTCAGTTTTTTATACAATTCTATCTGCACATTTATTTAATGACTTTTTTATATTTACCTAAAGCTGTGCATAAGTATGTAATAAAAATTTAAGGCAAAAGCATTTCTACCTCAATTATATTTTCAGAATTATTTATTTTAAAATCAACAAACATTAAATACTTTATTTGGTCAAGACTATTTGGCTTGGTCTTTAGCAGTTCAAGTATAATACTTGTAGGCCTGATTTTCTTCGTATTTAGACAGTTTCAGACTCACTAAACTTCTTGGATGTGTAATTATGTTTTTCACTAAATTTGGAAAGTTTTTGGTTCTTTAGTTTCACATATTTTTCTGTCCCATTCTTTTTCTCCTTTCTTTCTGGAACTCCAGTTATCCATTTGATTTGTAGTACAAGTACCCAAGGATTTTTATACTTTAGTTCCATCATTTTTTCTGTCTTCTTTAGATTGCATATTTTAAAATGATCCTCAGGTTAACCGAATTTTTATGCTGTCATTGTCATGCAGCTATTGAGCCCATCATATGAATTCTTTAAATTTTAGACATTTACTTTCAGTTCTAAAATTGTCACATCTTTCTTATAGTTTCTCAGCTGATATTTCATATCATTTTATTCATTGCAAACATATTTGTATGTATGCAAACATATTTGTACATCATTAAGCACGGTTTAGCTGCTTTAAAGTCTTTGCCTGGGGTTAGGTGCTTTAAAGTCTTTGCCCCCTTCCCCTTCCCCTTCCCCTTCCCCTTCCCCTTCCCCTTCCCCTTCCCCTTCTCCTCCTCCTCCTCCTCCTCCTCCTCCTCCTCCTTCTTCCTCCTCCTCCTCCTCCTTCTTCTTCCTTCTCCTTCTTCTCCTTCTTCTCCTTCTTCTCCTCCTCCTCCTCCTCCTCCTTCTCCTCCTCCTCCTCCTTCTTCTCCTTCTTCTTCTTCTTTTTTTTTGATTGTTTGTTTTTTTTGAGACAGAGTCTCAGTCTGTTGCCCAAGCTGGAGTGCAGTGGCATGATCTCAGCTCACTGAAAACTCCACCTCCCGGGTTCAAGTGATTCTCCTGCCTCAGCCTCCCAAATAGCTGGGATTACAGATGCACGCCACTATGCCCAGCTAACTTTTGTATTTTTAGTAGAGATGGGTTTTCACCATGTTGGCCAGGCTGGTCTCAAACTCCTGGCCTCAAGTGATCTGCCCACCTTAGCCTCCCAAAATGCTGGGACTACAGGCATGAGCCACTGTGCCCTGCCTGATTATTCTAACATCTCAATCACTATAGAGTTTGCCTTTGCTGATTATCTTTTCCTTGGAGATTAGATCACATTTTCTGGCTCTTTGTATGTCAGATCATGTTGGATTGTATCCTGGACATTGTGTTGGTTATATTCTGGAGACTGGATTTGGTTATATTCCTCTGAAGAGTGCTGATGTTTTTGTTTTAGTAGGCAGTTAATTTGGCTGAACTCAAACAAAAAAATTCTGCCTTGACTATGGTGCAAGTTCAGATCTGATTTCATACTTCTTTTAGTTGGCTTAGCATATGTATTGTTCAAGGGTCAGCCAGAGATTTAGACAGAGTTTTTACATGGAGTTTTGAATTTGCCTTATCTGGCACTGTCTGTTCTGATATTTTCTCTCTGGCAGCCCTGTTTACCTTGGCTGCTTCTCTTAGTTCCTCTAAACAGAAAGATGGTAGACTTTTTCTGGGTCATTTAGCCACTTTGCACTCTGCCAGAGTTGTGTTTGACTTCAGCACAAAACCTCAAATAGGGGAATCTTTCTTTCTACAGTTTACTACCTCCAAGTTTTAGCACCCCTCCAAAATCTGCCTGCTTTTTTTGACTCTGTAGAGCCATAAAGTAATTGAACTTTTAATTTTGATCAGGTTTTAGTTATCTAACAGACTATCTATTAGGTACTTTATCTTGATACTAGAGACAAAACTGCCAATTTTAGATATTTTGAATAGAAAGAAATGGTATACTGATTACCCATGAGATCCCCAGTCTAGGATAAACACATTATATTTTACATGGCCCCAAATAACACAAAACATTCATAACTTTTAAAATACTGCTTTTGGTTTTACCATTAATTCATTGCCTAAATAAATTCTCTGGACATCTGTTTACTCACTATGAAAATGAAGAAGATCCAAGCTGGGTACAGTGATGCACACCTATAGTACTAGCCACTCAGGAGGCTGAGACGGGAGGATCACTTAAGTCCAGAAGTTTGAGGCCAGCCTGGGCAACATAACCAGACCCTGTCTCTGTAAAAAATAAAAAAGATTAATATTCAAGATCCCTTCAGGGTTCTGTGACTCTAAAGGTAGTAGATTCCTTTGAGTTTCGTATATATGTCATGTCATTTTACACAATACACACACATGCACACATACACTCGGTTTTGTGTATATGTGCCACTATTGTTAATGTGTTTTGAAAATAATGTTTCAATTAAATACCAACATTTTAACTATAAGGCTTACACTATTTAACTTGTTATAATAGATGGCTTCCTGGAAGTATTAAATGTAATAATACCAAATAATATTTAGAGTTCATAATGGATGATTGACATTCATAGGAATTGTGTGGATTGTTTTCTGTAAAGATCGTGTTTGTTATGATAGTCACTTTCTAATTTAACTTTTCACTTTTTTATTGTTATTTTTTTGAGAGAGAGTCTCACTGTGTTGCCCAGGCTGGAGTGCAGTGATGTGATTTTGGCTCACTGCAACCTCTGCCTCTTGGGTTCAAGTGATTCTCTCAAGTAGCTGGGATTACAGCTGCCTGACACCACAACTAGCTAATTTTTGTATTTTTAGCAGAGGCAGGGTTTCACCATGTTGGCTGGTCTCAAACTGCTGGCCTCAAGTGATCTGCCCACTTTGGCCTCCCAAAGTGCTGAGATTATAGACCTGACCCACTACACCCAGACTAATTTAACTTTTGTATAAATCTATATTCCCACGAAAAGAATAATTACAGTATGCATGCTTCATGCTAGAAATATTAAAAATAATATCATTTATTGCCATAATTTGTGGTAGCAATAATCTATAAACTTTTATTGATAGAATTATTAGCTGTTACCAAGAGAAGACTTTTGTTAATGTACATATATAAATTTAATTAATATATATAAAAAGAACCTAAAAAATTTAAAACTTAACATTTTCAGTCTTTCACCCAACTAAAAAGTTTATACAAATATTACTATCATTTCAGATTTATTTTAAATTAAATTATGACTTGTCCTGTTTTATTACTGCTTTATTTGTTAATATTTGCTTAAGCCTTCATTTTCAAGTCTCTGCTGATGGTGCAATTCTTTTAATTTTATTTTAAGTTCTGGGATACATGTAGAAGACGTACAGGTTTGTTACAAAGGTAAACGTGTGTCATGATGGTTTGCTGCCACTATCAACCCATCATCTAGGTATTAAGCCCTGTATGCATTCGCTATTTATTCTGATGCTCTCTCTCTCCCTGCCCCCTCACTTCTTTATATGAGCAGAGCAGTCACTGCTATACTTCAGTGTAATGTAATTCCCTCTTTATGCTCATTCTATTTCAATACATAGCCTTTGATTTATCTTGTCATGGAGGCTTTTCTTTTCAGTCTTGTGGCAACTACTCTAATATATAATCAAATTTGACTTCTTTTAAAACAAGCCCAAAACCATTTTGATGTCAATATAGTTGTTGCAGGGCATGGTAGCTGTTAAAAGTGCTTTTTGGTATGTCTGGTTTTGTAACTGATTTGTCATATACAATCTTGTTTGGGTTATTTAGTTTGTGTTATACTAATTGTCTTAATACTGCCTACAATTATTCCTTATTTTTCCTCATAAAACTTATAGGATATACGTGTGAAAGTTGAGGACCTATAAATTGAATAGTCAACTTTGAAAAGAGGTTTTGAGGCTGGGCATGGTGCCTCATGCCTGAAATCCCAGCACTTTGGGAGGCTGAGGTGGGCAGATCAGTTGAGGTCAGGAGTTTGAGAACAGCCTGGCCAACACGGTAAAACCCTGTCTCTACTAAAAATATAAAAACTAGCTGGGCGTAGTGGCATGTGTCTGTAGTCCCAGCTACTCAGGAGGCTGAGGCAGGAGCATCGCTTGAACCTGGGAGGCAGAGGTTGCAGTGAGACAAAATTATGCCACTGCACTCCACCCTGGGTGACAGAGAGACTCCATCTTAAAAAAAAGAACAAAAAAAAATAAAATAAATAAAAAGAGGTTTTGTTTTCAAATTTTAAAATGATCTAAACCTATTGATATTAGCACATTCTTTATTAAGTTTTCCATTCAATTTTGTCAAATATGGGCAAAATATATTAAAATATTCAAATAGTTGCACAAACACCACATTGCAAGGATGGTAATGCTGACAAAACAGGACTTATGCTTTCACAAGGTACATATGTATAATTTTAATGAGTGTGGCATACTAAAAGTCATAGGCCTATTGATGTGTGGCATTTACATATTAAAAATTTAAGTTTAAAGCTGTATTTTGTTTCTAAAATAGTTGAGAATAGTTTAATGAAATTAAACATTTTGTCATATTATTTAAATTATTTTATTATAATCCATGCTTTAGGTATACCTTGATCTAAATGCTCAAATAATGTCCCGGGGTCAGTTTCTCCATCTGTCTCTCTGTACTTCTATCTCTCACATATCTGTTTCTCTGTTGACTTTATCTTAGCCAAGTTCTCTCCATATAATGAGAAAGATGGATCCTAACATCTCCACGTTTACCTGATTTTCAAGCTCAACCCCTTACAAAAAGACAGACCCCACTCTATTCCCATCTCCCTCACTAAGCAAGAACCTTGATTATTCCTGCTCCCTCACATGCAACCCTTGGGGCAGGGAAGTGACCTCTTAATTGACAACACTACCAGAATCATGGACCTAAAAGAGAGGCAGTTTCTAAAAAGAAGAAATACGGACTGACAAAAAAGTAACATTTTTATTTTCTTGAATTAGCTCTTGTCCAAAAAAAAAAAAAAAAAAAAAGCTGTTTACCATTATTCTAGACTTACTGTTTGTTTTCTGAGATAGCAAGAAACAACACAGTTCCTTTCAACACCAGGCAACTATGTCATATCACAAACACGTTTGCCTCTTTTGAAATGCTGGATGTGGTCTTTATATTTGAGAGAAGACAATACTGCTGATCAAAGGGGTGGATTACCTTAGGAAAGTATTATTGAAATCTCACATAATTCTCATATTTTTGCTTTGAAG
This sequence comes from Theropithecus gelada, assembly GCF_003255815.1. Lineage (NCBI taxonomy): Eukaryota > Metazoa > Chordata > Mammalia > Primates > Cercopithecidae > Theropithecus > Theropithecus gelada. The sequence goes on from NC_037681.1 coordinate 88,103,758, forward strand.
TTGTATATATTCCAAATTAAGGAGAACTAAATACTTTAAGCAACCTATGAGATAAAACATAGGAATAGTTCTATGTGTCTGGGAAAAGTTCTAAAATTGGTTCGTTAAGCTTAAAATAACAAATAATCAATTGAAATTGTGTCACATGACAGCCAGAAAATATTAAAATGCATTCAGAACCTCCCCATGAAAGCTCACATATTTAGAACACACATTTCTCATGCCATGGCAGTCTTAGTTATGCACTTATGCCGTTTTCATTTCTCTAATGCTGGATTCTTGATCAAGTTTCTGCTTCTGTTCTGTGTCTAGAATAATCCATGTATGTGTCGCAATACTGTGAACCCAGTTGAAAAAGTCAGTTTATAAACTTAACCATGGAAATCTTGGGTTTGAAACCTATCTATCATTTAGTTAAAAGAGGATAAGCTAAATATTGTGTTACTTCTTCACTTTATAAAATTTTTAAAAGGGAACGTGAGAGCATAAACCTTCAAAGACCTACAGGTAAAATGTACCCTGCATTGAAAATGTTTCTCTAAATAAACATTTTCTAATATTATAATTTTATATTAGAGTTTTTGTCTATTTGGACGATTTAGAATAGAAACTTTAAATTGCTCTGGAGGGGAAAGCAGAACTGCCTAGTTAACCCATATAATCATGAGAGATAATACATGTTATTTTAAGTTCATAGTTTTTAGTTGGGTGCTGTATGCATCAATAGATAACCAAAAACAACTTAAAAGTATTTTCCTCCTTAACAAATTTGATTTCTCTCACTTATGTATTTTTATTTTTATTGGCTAGTACTGGCAAGAAAATTCTTGAATAAGTATGGTTGTTGCAGGTATCCTACTTATTCCTTTTTTTTTTTTTTTTTTTTTTTCAGATGGAGTCTCGCTCTGTCACCCAGACTGGAGTGCAGTGACGTGATCTTGGCTCGCTCAACCTCTGCCTCCCAGGGTCAAGTGATTCTCCTGTCTCAGCCTCCTGAGCAGCTGGGATTACAGGCACCCGCCACCACGCCCGGCTAATGTTTGTATTTTTAGTAGAGACAGGGTTTCACCATGTTGGTCAGGCTGGTCTTGAACTCCTGACTTCATGATCCACCCGCCTCAGCCTCCCAAAGTGCTGGGATTACAGGCATGAGCCACTGCGCCTGGCCACTTATTCCTGACTTTAATGAAGATGCTTTCAGTTTTCTTTTTAATTACATCTCAGGCTTTTATACTGCTAATAGCTTTTGTTATACTATTTACCTCGTTGAGTTTTTCTTCAAAAGCAAATATTGCTTTTCTCAAATGTCTTATTATCCTCGTTAGTGGAGATAACTACAGCAGATACTATTTGATGCTCCCGATATCTATCATCTCTTTTTACCTTTATTGCTAGCATCCACTAATTTTAGTTGGTGCCATAATTTCTTCAAAACTAAGGTACCACTGTTTACTAAGCGATTGCTTATGCTTAATCTATTTTAGGAGAGAGAAGTAAACTTATTTTATGTAAGCCACTGTTATTTAAAGTTTTTATTACCAACAAGTGAAGTTTTTGTGAGTCATCTCTTCTTTTCTGTTTTCAGTTTTATATTTATATTATTAGATTTTTGAACATTAAAACATCCTTATAGTATAGAAGGTCCTGGAATAATGTCATTTTGTTCATCGTTGTTTCATTATAACACTAATAGGAAAAAAAAATAGTTCCCAGTAGTGGCCACTGTCTGTGTGGAGTCTGCACGTTCTCCCCATGGCTGCACAGGTTTTCTACTCAGCTTCCTCCCACATCCCAAAGATGTGCAGCTTAGGTGAATCTGCGTGTCTACATGATTCCAGAGGAGTGAGTGTGTGTGTGGGTGTGAGTGTGCCCTGCCGTAGGAGAGGGTCCTGGTCAGGGCTGGTTCCCGCCTTGCACCCTGAGCTGCTGAGATAGGCTCTGGCCACTCGCCACCTTGAACTGGAGTAAGTGGGTAAAAAATGATCTCAGTTGTTTGTATTAATCTTTTTTAAATATATGTCTAGCTCATTTTTATATTAATGTTTAATACTAGAAGTGTTTTGGATCTTGTTTTAGAAGTTTGGTGCTGTTTTTTGAACAGAAATATGTAGTAAGAACTTAACTCTTGTTTATCTCAATTAGCCTGTGGTTAAATTGGTTGTTCTAAGTCCTTTTGCTTAAAGTCATGGTTTCCAAGACCCGATTGATTATGCTAAATGAGAACCTACTGTACTAGATAATCCAACCCCCCTCAATCGTACTCTGATATATTTTTGTCATGCCTTGATGGATTCTGTTTTCTAATATGTTATTTGGGATTCTTTGGGTGACATTGGTCACTAGTTTTTGCGTGTGTGGAATCTATTTTAAACATTGGCGTCAATTATATGAACACTTTATAAAGGAGTTAGAAGACTTTCTTTCTTTACTATATGCTAAAATAATTTAAATAGCATGAGACAATTTGTTCCTCACAGAATTCATTTTTGAAACTGTATGGTCTGGTACTTTTGGAGTATTTAATAATACTATTAAATACTATTTAATAATTTTATTCATCATATGGTAATTGCTTTGTTCAGAATTTCTATGTCTTCTCAAATCATTTTAGGTAAATTCATGAAAAGATAATTGACTATCTTAAGCAAAATATTAACAAGGTATTGTGAGATTATAAAATATGTAGAATTCAAATATAATTTATAAAGTATAAAAGAGAAAATCAAAGTATGCTGTTTTAAGTTTCTTATAATATACATAATACAAAATTATTTAAGCAAAATATGATGTTAAAGATATCTCTTGAAAAACCTAGAAGAAAAACTAAAAATAAAAATATGTTTTTTTTTTTAGAGACAGGATCTTGCTCTGTCACCCAGGCTGTAGTGCAGTGGTGCCATCATAGCTCACTGCAATCTTGACCTCCTGTATTTAAGTAATCCTCCTGCCTCAGCCTCCCAAGAAACTGGGATTACAAGCAGCACCACCATGGGTGGCTAATATTTTAAACATTTTTTGTAGAGATGAGGACTGGCTTTGATGCTCAGGCCAATTTCAAACTCCTGGTCTCAAGCGATCCTTCTGTCTTGGCCTCCCAAACGGTTGAGATTACAGATGTGAGCCACCATGCCCGACTCTAATACTTTTTTTTTTTTTCAAATAAAAAAGGCAAAACTGAAAAGCTAATACTGGAGGTAGATTAACATCATAAAAATACTCAATCCAAAAGAAGGCGGATAAAGAAAAAAATTGAAAGAACAGATAACAAAAAGAGAGTATAGCAAAATGGAGGCCACCTCCTCCTATCCTGCTGTGCCAAACGTGAGGCAGTTTGTGTGTGAGGAACTTGTCACGTTTTTTATTCAACTCAGTAGGTTGCCTTGTAACCTCAGCTCTCTGATAGGTTCAAGAAAAGTATTTTTTTAGATTATCCAGCTGTATCTCATGTTTAGTATGAGAGAAACTTGCTCTTGTGACTTCCTATATCCTAAAGAAAAGTGGAATAGTTGCAATAGTTTCTGTCTTTTGAACAGTCTACTTATGATATTATTTGGTTTACAGACATTGCTATTATACTTCCATTTTGAATTTTACCCTCTGGTTTTAGAAAATAAACTTCTCTACTTATTCAGTGATTTGGAACCTAAATTCAATCCTGTCTCATATGAAAATTGTGACCTTTGCTTTCTCTTTACATGTATTCACCTGGAAAACTTTTGCTCATCCTTCTATTTTTCCCTCTGAACTTCTTTATTTCAGGTGTCTCCTTTTTTACACTACAGAGTTAGGTATCACTTTCTCTTAATGGCTGAGTTAACTTGTTTATACTTATGATGAATGATAGATGTAGTCTTAGTTGTCATGTTAAGTTTTACTCTTTGCTTTTATGCCTGTTAAAAATCTTTCATGTAGGCTCCCCTTTATACATATGTTTATTTATTTCTCCTAATAATTAGAACGTTTTAATTTTTGTTCTAATGAGTATCTTTATGACAATAACATCATATAATTCACTAATCTTCTATTTCCCCATTTCTTTAAACATAGCTAAGTTGTTATCATAAGCAATGATAAAGATGTTTCTTTTTTGCTTCTCCGTTCCCTCTCCTGTATCATTTGACTTGGGTTGATTATCTTATCTTTCAAGCTATTAACCACTGTCTCTATAATTATATCTTTACTAATGATTTGTTAGCTTTCAGTGATGTGCTTTGATCTGCAGCTATTAAAGACGAGGAAATAGGAAAGCTTATACTACTTCTCATCTTCTTTCTCCCTGCCTTTTCCATTTTTGTTAGTTACATATTTCTATACTGTAAGAGCTTATGATGCTTGTACTTCCCTATAACTCTAATCCTACATATTTTTTTAACCTCTTAGTCCTCAATGTTAAGAGAGCAAATGCTGTCTTCAATCATCTTTTCTATAACTGTTCTTATTCTTGTGATTACTCAAGAAGGACCCATGGGGACAATATTTTCTGAGTTCTTACAGTTTTAGTAGATCGCTTTATTTTTAAAATCATACTTTGACTGGGTATAAAATTCTTAGGTTCCCCACCTTCCACCCACTTTCTTTTCCTAAGGATGTTGTAGGATTCCTATGCAATGTCTAGCTTTGAATTTCTCTGTGGAAAAGCCTGAGTACACTGTGATACCCCACTCCATCCCTTGATGTTTTTTTATCCAAATCTTCATTTCATTTTCATTAGAATTCTGTAAGCTTTCTAGGACGTGTCTTGTTTATTATTATTATTATTAAGATTTTTTAGAAATGGAGTCTGGCTCTGTTACCAGGCTGGAGTGCAGTGGTGCAGTCTTGACTCACTGCAACCTCCACCTCCCAGGTTCAAGCAATTCTCCTGCCTCAACCTCCTGAGTAGCTGGGACTATGGGAGCGCTCTACCACACCTGGGTAATTTTTCTTGTATTTTAGTAGAGATGGGGTTTCACTGTGTTGCCCAGCCTAGTCTCGAACTCCTAAGCTTAGACAATCCACCTGCCTCGGCCTCCCCAAGTGCTAAGATTGCAGGCATGAGCCACCGAGCCTGGCCTATTATTTTGAATACATATTTTTTTGACAAAGCTTGCTCTTTCACTGTATGAATCCAAATCTTTTATTTCAGTAAAATATTCTTAAACTACTGTAAATTACTTGTTTTAAAAAACTTTTTTTAGAGAGCACTCTGTTCAAATCTTGGGTCAGTTTGCCTCTAGTTCATTTTACTTTTTAATTTCCATTTCATTTCCTTACTTTTCTTATTTCTTTTATGTGTTTTATTGTGTTTTCTGCATTTTTTCTCCATTGTGCTTCTTCTGATTTTGCCTTTGTTTTCTTGATGGTTTTGTTGTTTTTCTCTTTCACCTTATAGCTGAATTTATATTTTATCTCTTCCTATTGTCTTATGATCTCTTCCTTGAGTTTTTAAATATCTTTTTCATCCTCTTTCTTCATAGGAGATATTGCTTGATTGAACTTCTAAAATTTCTGGTAGATAATTTGGTCCCAATTTTTCTGCTACAATAGAACTTCTTTTTTTGAATATTCTTCATTTGTAAGATATTTCTCTTATTTGTTTCCTCCTTTTCCTTGCAATATATTTGTGTGGCTCTGGTGATGCTTCCTTGTTTCATTATTTATGATTAAAGTGGATGAATTTATCCAAGGTAGGTTTATCTTCAGGAGTTTTGTGTATGAGATTTCAGGGCTATATTCCATGTTAGCAGAATTATCCTGGGGTCTGACCCAGAATTTTGTATATGAATTTGTCTAATCCTTAATTTTCTCAAGACAATGAAAATAGGCACTATGGAAGTTTTTCACAGTGCCAAATTTCGTCTCCCACTACTTCCTTCTGCAAATACAGTTAATGTGCATAATTCCTGGTTTATTGCCATCTTTTTTATTCTCAGAAGTAAACCAGGTCCAGGGGAGTTCCTGTCTCCAGTACATGAATCCTATTCCCATTGTTTTCAACAAAGCATTTGGATTTTGCACCCCAGAGAGTGTCCTTGTCTTTTAAGAGGTGTATTTTGTTGACTCTTTCTTAGATCTGAAGCTGTAATGTTTTGTCTCCTATCCCTTCTGCATGCATCTCTACTTGATCGCCACTCTTACAGGAACCCTACGCTTACTTTTTAGTTTATGGTTTTAGGTACTACTTTTGCCCCAAAAAGAGAGTTTATTACATCTCTTTCTCTGGTCATTTCCAGGAAGAAAATGAGAAAATACTGACTTTACAATATCACTTGTATTTTTTATGTCAATTCATTTGAGATATTATATTAACACTGTAGAAGTTACCTCTCCAGTTGAGACTATTAAAACATATTTCAGGAAATATACTTTTCAAACACAATTCCATTTGAATTTCTATTTGTTTTTGCCTGTTTAAGAAACTCTCAGTTAGTTATATCTCTGATATCTCACTACTGTTTTTTAGTTTTCTTAAGTCACAATTGCTTTTTGGTTTTCTTAACCAGTCAAATATTTAGAATAAAATATATAATAAGTGAATTTAGTTAACAGGTTAACTACATTTAATTGTAACAAATTATATCTCAACTATTGTGGGAAAATTTCTCTGCAGGGTGCATATTTAAAACCTGTACTTTCATGTATTACACATTAATACTCCTACAATTGCCCAACAGATTTTCATTCATCAGTTGAATGGACAACTGAGGTACTCATTTTCTGGATCTGCTTGCAGGCTAATAGTTTATTTTGACAGCATTGCCATCTTATGCAGGAATGTTTTGACAATTGTGTAAACAACTTACTGCATTTTGTTCTATTTTATAAAATCCAACAAGAAACAGAAGAATTAAAGTGCTAAACTAGTGACTTTAGAGGTAATACATAAAGTCCCTATTTAAAAATTAAGCTTTCAATAACTTGAGACCAAAAGAATCTGGCCTAAATGAGAGGAAACTGAGATACAGTTTGACATGAGGCTAAAAATAAGGTAAGAAAGAAGGCAAAATGTATGATGTCAATTCCTGTTCATTTTTGTCTGTGGTTCAGAAATTTGGCTTTTAAGCATTTTAGCATGAGGGAGATTTTTTGGATTCCTTTAGTAATACGGGAGAAAATTTTCTGGGTGAGTTCTGTTTAGATCTACTATTAAGCACTATTATAAACTCTCTATAATTCTGCATTATTTCATCTACTAATCAGAAACACCAATGATAATCAGAATTTCTATTTTATGTTTAAGAGTTGTAATTTTGCTTTGTCTCGATTTGCTTTCAACAGTCATGCAGTTTTTGTTAGTCTGATCTATTTATGCTGAACAGGGAGAGGATTCCAGAAATACCCTGGGTGCCGAGATGCTGAGAAAAGCTTAGTTCTGTCTTAAAATCTCTCAGTGCCCATAGGTGCGAACTTTATAAGATGCTGATTAGGTCTGGTGTAGATCCTAGATAAATACTTTACAAAAAATGTAAAGAATGTGAACCGCATTTGAGAATCATTGATTTAAAACTTAGCCTCTGACTTGAATTAGTTAACAGTTTCAAAGGAACTCCTTCTAGCCCAGAAACATCTTATTCTTAAGAGGTAAATGAGCTCATGACTTATTTCTTCAAATTAGGGGATGAGAATTAGAGTGGTGAAAGAACTAAGGCTAACACCATTAAATAAGCAATTGAAAACAGCTGATTTTTCTAACCAGGCAGTAAAGAATCTCTTTTTCTTGTGGGGTCTCAAGCCACAGAAGCCATGTCTTTGAAAAACTCTTTTGTATCAGAAGGACTCCGCTCCTTTTACTTCATCCTTTTCAGGATTGCGGATTGTGGTTGGGGAAGGTGGACTTTGAGCTTTTGGATGCAGAATTGATGGGAAATTTAAAAGCCTTATGGAAAATGTAAAAGTAAGGAAGACATTTAAGAACTTCAACTGGGGCCGGGCGCAGTGGCTCACGCCTGTAAGAACAGTACTTTGGGAGGCCGAGGCGGGCGGATCACGAGGTCAGGAGATCGAGACCATATTGGCTAAGACGGTGAAAACCCGTCTCTAAGAGGAGGAGCTTGCAGTGAGCTGAGATCCGGCCACTGCACTCCAGCCTGTGTGACAGAGCGAGACTCCATCTCAAAAAAAAAAAAAAACAAAAAAAAAACAAAAAAATTAGCTGAGCCTGGTGGCGGGTGCCTGTAGTCCCAGCTACTTGGGAGGCAGAGGCAAGAGAATGGAGTGAACCCGGGAGGCGGAGCTTGCAGTGAGCCGAGATCGCCCCACTGCACTCCAGCCTGGGCGACAGAGCAAGACTCTGTCTCCAAAAAACCGAGAAGTTCAGCTGAAATTTACACTTTCTCTCTTGACAGATCCTGAATGACTGGGTTGAAAGCAATCTTCAAACTATTAATTTTAATTTTGTCTATGGGAAATAATTTTTGAACTGCAGCTATAGCCATTTTTGTTGATTCTGTTTTTTGGGCAATTGTTTCTTAATTATATTTGGTGATTTGCTTTTTCTATTAGATGACATGGTAATTGCACATTTTAGCAAAGTAATTATGCAAATTTCTATTTCTGACATAATATGAAGAAAAAACTATATATCTGAATGAAACTGGTTTCACAAATGGGCTTAAGCAAACTTAGTATCTCAATTATTTTAATTAAGAGAACTGCATAAAAAGTTTCAAATATTTTGTTTAGTGAGATTTCAGGATAATGAACAAAAAGACATAATTGAAAATAGGTTCCTTTTAATCTTATGATTGAAGCAGGAAGTATTTATTCTAAACCACTGACTGCCCACTGGAATCATGCTGGAGGCATTTAAGCAAATACCAATATCCATTTGGGAATTTCACCTGTGCATCAGTATTTTTCAAAAGCTCCCCAGATAACTTTAATGGCCATCCAGTGTTCACAACCACTGAAGAAGGCTACCCTTAAGTAGACTCATCTAAATATTTATTAAGCCTGATATGGCTAAAAATGAGATAGGAATTATGATATAAGTGTATTCCATAATTGAAGTAAGCCTTAGTTACTGTACTTAAGGAGCTTATATTGCACTAGAAAAGATTAAAGTGAAACAAATATTAAAATTTCAGAAAGTGACATCATTAAAAAATAACTGTGGCAGAGAATTTGTTCTAAAGATGTCCTGAGAAGAAAGAAATCATGGAAGAGTAATGATTAAAGAACTACAAGAAGCCAGGCCTCAGTCTGGGCTTCTAAGTGTGGTAGCTATGGTAGCCAGCCCCCAAGATGACTCCTAGGAAGCCCCACCTCCTGGTATTCACTTTCTTGTGTGACTTTTCTCTTATCCTCTCTCTCACTCTCTTTTTTTCCTCTCTCATTAAAAATTATTTTCTCTCCCTTACTCTTTCCTCCCCTTTCTCTCTCCATCTCTCTCTCTCATTAATAAGTCTGGAGGAAGCCAGATGTGAGGACACTTGGGAAGCTTATGGAGAGGCCATGTGGTGAGGAATGGAGGCCTTGGCCAACAGCCAGTAACCATGTGAGTGAGCTTTAAGGGGATTCCTTAACACCAGTCAAGGCTAGAGATGACTATAGCATCAGCTCCCAGCTTGCCTGCCACCTCATGAGAGATGGAATGAAAATTCAGGCCAAGAAAGGAAAACAAGGCGTTGGGAAGACCACCATGAGCAAAGGAATGAAGTGGGGCTGAAACGCTATGTTGTCATATTCTGGCTGGAAACACAGGTATGTTGGCTAAGAAGTGTGGCGTGGAGGAGTGTGGGGAACGTAGAATATCGAGGTTATTGAAAAATGTACTAAGCACTTAATGTGAGAGGCGATAAGGAGCCATTGGGCATTTGTTTTATTTTCTCTCTCAAAAGTTTGGAAACTTATTTTTTGAAAACACCATAATTCAAATACAGAAAAATATTGTCTATAAATTAGCAAGAGGAAAACCAGACCATTGATTTGTATAGAAATAGACGAGCACTACTCTTGTGAAAAAATGTTTTGGTGGACTGACCTCCTTGGAGCAAAGGGTTGGAATAGAAAAGGAGAGATTTGATATATGAGATGAAATTTATCCATCACTAGTAAACACTGAAACCAACAACAAATTTATATACCATAGATCAATAATAACCTGACCTTCCATCTAAACATATCTAAATATGTATGAGATAGAGAGCAAAATCTGTTTTTTAAAATTAAGACTTCATTTCCAATGTTGGCTCAATGTGATTTCAAATATATTAAAACTTATCACATGAACAAAAATTAATTGGGTGTCTTATACATTTTTCACACAGTCACTTATTTCCTACAAAGCATATAAATAGTAAATTGAAAGTCCAAGGGAGTAGTTTTTCATTTTTTTATGATGTTGTAATAGGAGCAGGAAAGAATTTTATGAATGAAAATTCACCTGGTTTAAGTACAAGCTCATAGCCGTCTTTTTGCTGTTGGAATGTTTTCCTAAGGAATTTTGCCTTAGGCAAGTCTCTGCTTTTAGAATAAATCAGATCAACCTCAATTTTATCAATGTTTTGCTTTTGGCCCACTGTTTATTTTGCAAGTAAAACTCAAAATCAACAGTTGGGTCTAGGGTGAACATTAAGGAAACTGTGCCCACAGTACAGGGTCTGCATAAACCACCTTTGGGGAATAATTTACTTTTTCTTTTCCACATTTATTCAGAAAACAAGATAGAGCATCTTCTTAAGTCAAAACAATTGTTTCCATTTTAAAGCAATGAACAGTTAGTATATACATTTCAGAAAACCAAAAAAAATAAGTTATTTTTAACAGTGTATTGTAACACCAACAAACAGAACATATCACTACTACATTTTTCTTTCTTTACTTCTATATTTTTTTTTTTTCCTGTAGGCTTAAAGGGTTTTTAACATTTAAGTTTTAGACAATCTGAGTTTCCATCTCACTGTGGAGGAAAATGCAGTGTGCAACCTAGTATCTTTAAGGATCCTATACTTATTTCTTATAATTATATCTGGTTTGAATTTTTGGGTTCAACTGATTTTTTTAACTTATTCGTCTCTGACCTCTCTTTTCTTTCTCTTGTTGGCCCAACATAGAACAGAACCCTCTGTTTTTAATTCTTCAAAATATAGTCCAAACAAGACAGTTATCAAAGGTAGCTATGCGTAATAGACTTTTACTGTTGATTTGGTGAGTAGTCACACTGAGTAATAACACTACAGATAAGATTAATATTAGACATTGATGTTCTTAAGAGTTTCCAGTGGCTCACGCCTGTAATCCCAGCACTTTGGGAGGCCGAGGCGGGCAGATCATGAGGTCAGGAGATCGAGACCATCCTGGCTAATACAGTGAAACTCCGTCTCTACTAAAAAAATACAAAAATATTAGCCGGGCGTGGTGGCAGGCGCCTATACTCCCAGCTACTTGGGAGACTGAGGCAGGAGAATGGCGTGAACCCACGAGGTGGAGCTTGCAATGAGCTGAGATCACGCCACTGCACTCCAGCCTGGGGGACAGAACAAGACTCTGTCTCAAAAAAAAAAAAAAAAAAAAAAAAAAAGTTCCTTGGCTATTTGTACTATTGAGAATTTCTCATTTTGTGACTTCTTTTTGATGGTGGTCTTCCATCTTCTTTCATCTCTAGGCTTCCCCAGCCCCTCTCTTATGCCTGTCCCTGGAAACTAAAAGTTCTTCCCAATGTCTTACGCAGAGCAATTCAGTGCTGTCCTTGTTTACCCTTATCTCATAACTGGCCACATCTTAAGACCTATCTTTCCCCAACTGCCATGACCCTTCAGAGGTTTTTTGGCTTGTATTGGTTTTGCTAATCAAAAAAGAGTTCTTTCCTAAGAGGAACTGACCTGCAGTATTTAACCAACTCCTTCCACCCTCTTCCTAGCCCTCTCTGGTGGTGTGGATCAGTTCAGAACATAGTCCTAAATCTTTAAACAGGATGAGTCAAGCAATGGTACTAGTACTTGTGTGGTATTCTCTCCTGCATTTTTTAAACCTTCTGATAATCTGGTAATTACCTGTCATTTCTGTTGATGGAATTAGATGATTGGGATCCCAACACGATGCATCTGTCAGCAGCATTGATTCATCATCAGCGTATGCCAAGGTTTTCCCTGGTGTGAGAAATGGAGGATTAATTAGTCAGTGGCTTTCACTCCTCCCCCTCTTCTGTTTTTTAATTCTCTCTGTATTCTAGCTCTGTGTTCCTGCTACCTGTTTTATTCTCTAAAAGGGACATCTTGGTATAGGGGGTGGGAGTCAGGAGAATTGGAGATAGTGTAAAAAATTTTTTTCTTTCCTTTAGGCATTAATCTGACCTCCATTTTGTTTAGAGGTCTTCTTAATTGTGAGTGTTCAGTTAAGACTTTCTTCCCCCTTTTATCCTATAAATCCTCACAGCCAAGCATACCTCTGTGACTTGTACTGGCCTTTCCAGTACTGCACCTGACTAGATTATGTTTTATTCTCTTTATATACAAAGGATAGGACTTAGACTTAGAGAGGTAGATACAGGGATTATGGTCCCTAAGCAATGCATGCTCAATTACAAATATTAAATTGAGCACAGAACAGTGAACTCTATCTACAAACAGTACCAGTAACAGATCAGTGTTCAGAGTCTGAATGTTCATTTGTCTCACAGGGCCTGCACAAAGACTGCAGGCAAAACTTTCCTTAAATATCTTAAATAGGATTTGGACTTGGCTCTCCTCCTCTTATGGCTAATAAACATCATCATCCTCATCACCATTGTCATTGTCATCTCTCACCATGCCTACTCTCCTCCCTCCCTAAAGCGCACTCTTTCTCTTCCCCTTCCCTTGCCTGGAGCTAAGTGGACAAGAAATGCAGCACAGAACTCTGAGAGAGCTCAAGGCAAAAAGGGTGTCAGGACCCGGTAGGTGGAGAGAATTGAAGTCACACAACAGGTGATAATCAGGAGCGAATGTGGAGAAAGCAGGGTCATGGGTTGCTGAGTGGGGAGAAGGAGAAGTTCCAGAAGTGTCAGAAAAGAAACAATCCAATTAAGTAGGAGTAATGTTGTATTTAATAATACACTCTGGGTCAGGTGTGGTGGCTCACTCCTGTAATCCCAGCACTTTGGAAGGCCAAGGCAGGTGGATCACTTGAGGTCAGGAGTTTGAGACCAGCCTAGAAAACATGGTGAAACCCCGTCTCTACTAAAAATACAAAAATTATCTGGGTGTGGTGGTGGGTGCCTGTAATCCCAGCTATTCGGGAGGCTGAGTGGGGAGAATCGCTTGAGCCTGGGAGGGAGAGGTTGCTGTAAGTCGAGATTGTGCCACTGCACTCCCGACTGGGCAAGACAGTAAGACTCTGTCTCAAAAAAAGAAAAATAATATACTCTGATTCGTGTCAACAGTGTTCTCCTAACTCTAATTAGTAATGGGTAAAAAGAAACTACACCCAAAGTGCTGATCTCTAAAATTATTGTAATGTAGATTAAATTTATATATGATTAAACATCTTATTTACATTAATTAGAGATATATGTATACAATTCAACCATAATCCTCAAATTTTATTTCCACTTCTAATTCCAATTCATCTGCACTACTTTTTTTTTTTTTTTTTTTTTTTTTTTAGCACAAATAGAACAATAACTTGTCAATACTGCTCTTGTTCTTCTATGACTCGGATGAGGATACAGACTGCAGCAAAATGGTCACCATCCGAATCAACTTGAGGACAAAAAAGAAGCTAGGATTACAAATTTTGGCAATTCAAATACGGAATAATAGGTTCCTGAAGTATGATTATTCACTGTCTTTCCAAGGAGGCTCCAGGTTCAGAGTAGTTGCATTTAAACTCTGGTTCCACCACTTGCAAACAAGTCCTTGGAACTTGGGGAAGTTAACAATGCTCAGCTGTACTTTCCTCATCCTTAAGACAGAGATAATAACAGGACCTACCTCACATAGGGATGTTGTGAAGAATGGCATAATACATGTGAAGCACATACATGGCACGCATTAAACTCTGGATAAATATGAACCATTACTGTAACATATACAGGTGATTAAATAAGGGCTGGCTACCACAATGTTCTCAGATACTCAAGCCAAAGATGTGGAGGGGCGTCTTTAACCCTACCTTTCCTCTCATCACCACAGCACATCTGTGACAAAGTCCTGTCTTTCTTAATTTTAAAATAAATCCTAAATCCATATTCTTCTCTCCGACTCCACTGTAACTGCTGATACCCAGGGCACCATTATCCTTTCTGGCTGATGGCATCAGCCTCTCACAGGTCCCAGCTTCCAGTCTCCTTCCTCTCTAGTCCACTCTCCAAACTGCAGCCAGAGCTAACTTATAAAGTTACAAATCCTATCAAGTGGGGGCACTTGTAAACTGTCCTCTGTTTCTCTTTGTTTTTAGAATAAAACCAAACTCAGTCCCACGACCTTCAGGGTCTGGCTTAATTTGACTCCTGTCTCCCTTACTCACTTCATCTTATTCCACTTTCCTCCTTGCTTGCTTATTATGTTCAGCCACGATGACCACATTTTAGTTCCTTATCAACATCAACCCTTTCTCCAGGCACTCACTCTTCTCTCAGCCTGCACTGTTCTGTCTCTCATTCTTTTTTTAAATTTATTTATTTACTTATTAAAACTTTTAAATTTTTAATTTATTTTTAATTTTCAATTTAAAATTTTTTATTTTTAATTTTAAATATATAGTAGATAGACGTATTTATGGGGTACATGAGATGTTTTGTCTCCCATCCTCTTAATGGCTGGCTTATTACTCTCCTATAGACCTCAGTTCAAACTCTGCCTTCTAGAGAAGGCTCTGTCTCTCCTGCCCAAGGGGGCCTCTTTATTAATTGGTAATCTCATCCCCTGGCTTATTTCCTCTGTGGCTTTCATCACAACCTGTAATTATCATCTGTATTTTTTGTTGTCTACATCTATGAACAATGACATCAAACACAGTTGTGTGTGGCGTTCTCAACAAAGAGTTACCTGTTTTTATAGATGTTTTATAGTAGATGTTGGGAAAACAAATTTTAGCGAGACAAGTTTTATATTCTCTCCAGGATATCAAGGAACTTGAGGTGTACTGGAAGCCCTGTAGAAGTGGAAGTTGTAACAACACTGTAGAAAATGCTATCATGGAGCCATGCACAAGCTACTAACTTTGTCTGGTGTTGGGGGACCGGGGAAGGAAGGTTCTAAGTGAAGTGTCATTTCGGGTAGGCTTCACTGAAGAATGAGAAGGAATTATCTCAAGAAGTAGGGAGGAAAGGACATGCTTAAGCACTTCCCTGCCCCTAAAAATATCAAAGACACATTGACTCAGCAGAGCACGCCACACACAGAAATCGTGAGGGGTCTCAAGGGAGTAAGGTGTGTCTATTGGGAATGGGATAGTTGAGAACAGCACACTTGAGTGTGATGGCTCAGAGGCTGGATTCTGAAGTCAGTCCACCTGATTGGAATCCCAGTTCTGTCACTTATTAGCTGTATGATTGCAAAATTTTACACGGCTCTGTGAGGCTCAATTTCCTTCTCTGCAAAATGGGATTTCTAATGGCACCTTCCTTAAAGGAATCCTGTAAGAATTAAATAAAATAAATATTTTGCACAGTATCTGACACATAGTGAGTGCTGAAAAAATATATATAAAAAAACAAGACTACCAGAAATCATATCACTCAAACACTTACTACTTTAACATGTTAGTGTACTAGGCTTTAGAATACGGAATATATAAATACATATTTTTGTGACCTAACAGTGGGAAAGGAGTCCTTAAATAAAATTGCAGAAGTGCAAAAAAAATGAGACAGAAAATGGATGCATTGGATTACATTAGTATTAAAGATTTCTGTTCAATTGAGGTTAAATAAAATTGCAGAAGTGCAAAAAAAATGAGACAGAAAATGGATGCATTGGATTACATCAGTATTAAAGATTTCTGTTCAGTTGAGGTTATCATAAGTAGACATATGGCAGAATGACAGAATCTTTGTCATTTCTAATGACATATGGCAGAAATAAAGATATTTGTCATTTCTAAATCTGAGGAGGGATTTTTTAATCTATAAAATAAAAGGAAGTCCTTCAAATCAATAAAAACCCAGCAAATTTGATAGAAAAATGGACAAGGGATATAAATTTTAAAAATCACAGGCAACAAAACCCCAAAGGCTAATGAGCATAATAATTGCTTAACTTAATTTTTATCAGGGAAAAACAAAGAAATAAACATTGAAATATCCATTTATACTCATTAGACTGACAAACTAGAAGCTGGAAAATGCCCAGTGTTGGCAGGCATAGGGGATATAGAAAGTATAGGCTGGGCTAGCCATCCTGCAGAGCAATCTGTCAGTAAACTAGAAATATACATAGCAATTCCACTCCTCAGTATATATCCCAAATATATTCCTCAAAAGTGTCTTAGAAGATATATCTGTCAGGATAAGTTCAGTTGTGTTGTGAGACAAAGAATCCCAAATCTCAATAGTTTGGAACAATACAAGTTAATTTCTTGTTCACACCACGTTCCATTACACATTGGCAGAGGCCTCTCTGCTTGTCCAGTCTCTTTAGAACTATGCTGGTAAAGCAGGCCCTTTTTGAACATGACTCATCCCTGTACCAGGGGGAAAAGCATGTACTTGTGGGGGTCCTCCATGGGCAACTAAATGTTCTAGCCCAGAAATGACATATGTTGCTCCTTATAAAATTCATTGGCCCAAACCAGGCACATGGTCCACCTGACAATAGGGGGTCAGAAATTACAATCCTACCATTTGCTGCCATTGAGTGCTACTCTCTCTGACCAGCATAAAGGACATATACATCTAAGAAGTATTGGGAGCTGGGAACATCAGATTAGATGCATTCATATTAATACATTTGAATTTTTAAATCACAGTGTTGAATTAAATAAAAGAAATAAAATGAGATAAAATTTTCAATAAAACAGATATCTTTACATAAGTATTGTTTTATGTAAAATATTATTTATGAACTATGTAAAATAGTATTTATGTAAAAATATCTACACATTTTATACAATAGACATTTCTATGGTTCCACCCTCTGGGCCCAAGTTTCTACTCTAAGGGTCATACTTTCTTTTTCTTGAAGGGTAACACAGATTTGCAGCTGAGTAGTTTCATCAGCCAGTTTCTTGCTTGTAGAATTTGGGGAATAAAGCAGTCTTCCTCCATTCATCCTTTATTCCTTTTGATTCAAGCTGGTGGTGTTTATAAAACTGGTAATGTTGATACAGCATTCTCAAAAACCTGTGGGTCTCCTATATATATCACAAGATTCACACTGTTAGACAAGAAGGTCTCCCATATATCTTTTCTGGGTCACCCCATCTCCATTCTTCACTTCTGCAGAGATAGTTGAGGGTAATCATGAGTCACACACATAATCTCTTCAGCAAAATGTTGTCCAGTCACACCCTGGGCCTTCTCTCCAGAGCACACCTTCCCTATAGTGAATATACTAATTTTTCTGTCCTTTGCAGTCTGATAGGTTGAGAATTTCCAATATAATCAAGCCCTGGTCCCTCTTTATTTGACAGTTTTCTTGTCAGTTTATCTCTTCTCACATTTTACTACAAGAAGCAAGAAGAAACCTGGCTTTACCATCAATATTTTTCTTGGAAATACCCTCAGCTAAATATCAAAGGACATTACTTCTAAGTTCTGCTTTCCATACAAAACTGTAGAACACAATTCAGTTAGACTTTTTGCCACTACATAGTAAGAATCCCCTTTCCCAGAGTTTACAAAATCATATTTCTCATTTCCTGCTAAGCCTGCACCAGCATCAGCTTTAACATTCATCTTTCTATTAACATCCTCTTTATGACAATATATGTATTCTCTAGGATAATATAGGCTTTCTCTATCATGCTCCTCACTTCCTTATTAGTCCTCACCAACAGCATCTTCAGCATCCATTTTTCTACCAATAGCCTGTTTACAACAATCTAGGCTTTATCTGTCATGCCCCTCAAAATTCTTCCATATTCTGCCCATTATCGAATTCCAAAGCCACTTCCACATTTTTATGTATTACAGCAGCATCACATTTTCATTACCACAATCCATTTTGGTGTCCTGTGCCTTTCACAAATTACCAGAAACTTGGTGACTTAAAGCAATAGAAATTTATTATCTCACAGTCCTGGAGGTCAGAAGTCCAGATCCACTGGGTTGACAACAAGGTGTGGACAGGGTTGCATTCCTCTGGAGTGCCCGGGGGAAGGTCTGTTCCTGGCCTCTTCTAGCTTCTGGTGGCTGCTGGCATTCCTTGGTTTTTGGCTGCATAATTTAAATCTCTGCCTCCATGTTCACATGGCCTGGATTTCCTTTGGAGGACCATTATTGGGTCTATCATAAATATTTATATGTATGCTCATATACTCTTGTATAATGTTAACATAGCAAATTATACTACTCAATTTCTTAGTGTTGAACCACCCCTATATTTTTAAAACTCTACATAATAATCACTTCATACTTTTGATGTCTTTATAGTATTTCATTTTATGGAACTAGCATACTTTATTTATGAAACTTTACTAATAAACATTAAAGTTATTTTCAACCTTCCTGTATTATTTTATTGTTGTAAAATTATTACACATGTACACATAGTCTTATCCAACTCCTTCACTGGAATATATTCCCTGGAGTGGAATTGCTCAGCAAAATATACACATTAAAATTTTTTTATTTACCTTACCAAATTGCCCTCTAGAAACATTCCAATTTAAAATCTCATTTCTCATCTTTCAACTAAGAGAGTTTGCCATTCCCTCTGTATCTTGCCCAGTTCAGAGTACTAACAACTTATTTTCATAAGAGGTAGGGCATACTACTTCAATGTTTTCTTTTGTATTGCTAGTTAAACAGCTGTTTTATTTTTATCAGTAGTCCATTTATTCCTGCAATTATCAATGTTTTCTTTTTTTGCAAGGACTTCTATAGATGAAGATAGTAGCCTTTTATATTAAGATAATAACCTTTTTGTTTAGGTTTAAACTATATTTTAGTATTTTTTCATTTTTCACTCACCTCAACTGTTAATATTGCCTTTAGTTATATAAAAGTTAGAAAATTGTAGGAACTAGATTATGTAATGTTGTTTTAAGAAAATCCTTCTTTACTCCAGCAATACTGGTCGTTACTGTTAAATGTGACCTTACTCTCAATCATAGGATGGTGAGGTTTTAACAGCATTTGAGTTTCACTGAGTTGTTTTCTGGGTCAGTTCTGGGCTGTCCCAAGAGTTTTCTTTCTAAATCTGCCTCTTGAATGCCAAGGCTTGGCAAACCATCTCAGTTGGCCAGTTTTAAAATATTCTGCAGGCCGGGCGTCGTGGCTCACGCCTGTAATCCCAGCACTTTGGGAGGCCGAGACGGGCGGATCGCAAGTCAGGAGATCGAGACCATCCTGGCTAACACGGTGAAACCCCGTCTCTACTAAATATACAAAAAATTAGCCGGGCGCGGTGGTGGGCACCTGTAGTCCCAGCTACTCGGGAGACTGAGGCAGGAGAATGGCGTAAACCCGGGAGGCTGAGCTTGCAGTGAGCCGAGATCGTGCCACTGCACTCCAGCCTGGGTGACAGAGCGAGACTCCGTCTCAAAAATGTATGTATATATATTCTGCAGAGTCATCTTGCTCAACCTCTTAAGTCAAATGAGTGTTTACCTTACCTATTGTTCATGTTTATTCTGGGTTTTTATAAAGTTGGGGCACTTTATTTTCCCCTTCTGTTTTCCTCCACTGAAAGCTGAAATCACTGTGCTCTAGATGCAAATAACTAAAATAAGAGAGGGAGCAGACACCTGAGGGACGTCACACAGGTCTAGTCTGAAAGTTATTTAGGGGCTGATAAGTATGAGAATCACAGTGTGGTGTGTCATAGCTGACATGTGGTGTCTGAACTACTTTCATCAGTTTGTGTACTATTTTAATCCCAAGAATAAACAAAGAAAAAAAACTTGCCTGATTTTAAAACTTTGTTGGATATAAAGTCAACTTAGAGCCTGAATTCAAACACCAGTTCTAGACAACGAGAGGGTACTTTTTTCCCCCTCTCCTTAAGTAAAGAATTCTTTCAGGGTCAGCAAAAGTCCAGATGAAGTAAAATGTTAAAGGATGTGCCTTCATAATAGTTTATTTTTCTGTCTGAATTCTTAATCAGGTCCACATTTAGATTGTTTGCATTCATCTTAATCACTGATCAGAACTGTTTCTTTCCCATATTAACTAATATCAAGGGATGGATGAGAGTTATCAATTAAAGTTTGCTCATGCCTGCCTCTCTTGAGGGCTAGAATGCTTTCCTTTAGATCTGTAATCAATGCAGATCCCTTCAGGGTATCCACCCTTGCAGCGGCTGCCATCCTAGCTTACCTCAATGAGGTCATCACAGGCACACCTAGATTTTTGAGTTTTTCCTCTATAATTATTTTCCTTGAGTCACTGAATACCTTTATCTACCTTCTGCCATAAACCTCTCATTTTCTCTAATATCCTTATTTGCAATAAGTCAACCAGAATTGAGCACAACATGGCTTTTCCTTTCAATGGTGCTGAAATAATTTCTTCTGACTCATGCTCTGCGCACTGAGCAGTGACAGGACAGTCTGTGATTGTTGGTTTAAGCACTTGTGTGTTAGATTATTTAACTGCTTATTTAATTGTACCTCACTAAGTGTTCTGTTCTCTGTTAAGCCTTATTATCATTTGAGGCTATTCACCAAATACATCTCTCTTAATCTAAATGGTTCCAGTAAAATATTTACCTTATTTCCTCAATTTTAAGATGCACTACCCCCACCCCCAACACACACATTTTTACATTTCTGCAACAAGCATATGTTCTAGAGTCATCGTGCACATTTAATGTAGCATTTCCCTTTAAAAAGAGTGTCTTAGAATGGCTTAGAATGGCTTAGAAGCCTAGAGCTATGATAAGTCAAAGATACATAAACTATGTCATGTGTTTCAGTCACTAATGCATGATCTTCACTCTTTTTTTTTTACTGTATTCCTCAGGTATCAAGGTACTTTGGGGGAAAAAAGTACATTTGCATTTCATGATTTTAGGCCTGAACTTTTGTAGTTTAGTACCATTGACTCTCTTTCCTCTTTGCTGTTTCCTCCCATTGGATCATTATGGTATTATTCTTAAAAAGTAAACTATTCCTGGAGACCCTCTCTGCTTTTGAATATACCTTCCATCTCCCTTCCACTTAGACACACACTAACTTTTTTATGCCTGGCCAGTTGGCTTTAGTCTTAACTTCTTTGTCCTTGAGTCTATGGAGGAGTCTTACATGTTGCACATTGTATCAAAGCTTTGTGGAAGTCAAGGGTGGATTTTGTATAAACACAATTTTCTTTGTGTTGGTACTTCTTCATACGTTTTCATAAAATGTTAACTGCTGAATTCCAGTAGCTTCAAAAAGAGAGTGGGTAGAATGCCAGGTTTGAATGTTAAAGTTTTATGTTAAACTTTCAAAAATCTAAAGCCATCTTTATTATCTACAATCCTTAAAAAATTATCTCATCAAAATGTTTACTGGATGCAAACATTGTCAGTTAGCACATGGAAGTCTGAGAGATAGGTAGATGAAAAATAGGTATATGTTTGTATCTATAAAAATATGTGAGTGCTGGGCGCGGTGGCTCAAGCCTGTAATCCCTGCACTTTGGGAGGCCGAGACGGGCGGATCACAAGGTCAGGAGATCGAGACCATCTTGGCTAACCCGGTGAAACCCCGTCTCTACTAAAAAATACAAAAAACTAGCTGGGCGAGGTGGCGGGCGCCTGTAGTCCCAGCTACTCGGGAGGCTGAGGCAGGAGAATGGCGTAAACCCGGGAGGCGGAGCTTGCAGTGAGCTGAGATCCGGCCACTGCCCTCCAGCCTGGGCGACAGAGAGAGACTCCGTCTCAAAAAAAAAAAAAAAAAAGTATGTGAGTATTTTTGCTTAAAATCTAAATAATTATTAGTATATTCATTTCTACATATATATAAATTGATATGTAATTATGGATTACATAAAATTGACCCATGTGATTGCGTATATGTACAGAAACATGTAAATTTAGCCATATCTTTGTAACCATACATAATTCATTTAATGACATGCCATAGAAACTAGGTTAAAATTTGAGCTCTGCCATTCTTACTTTGTGAAACTAAGTCATTTGAATGTTCTGACCCTCAGTTTTATATTTGTAAAATAAGTATGAAACAATAATGCTGCCATACATACCACAGAGGCCTATGCAGAGGATCATTCAAAAAACTTTTTAAACTACAAAATACTTTATAAATATTAATAACTTTTAATGAGATATGTGTAAATACCTCAAGTTACTCTTGAAAAAAATCCATATTCTGAAAATAGTATATTTTTCAACAACTTAGTATTTCTTTATTTACAGCTGATATGTAACACAAAATAATTGAAACTTTCTTTTTTAAAATAAATTGGTTTAAAATGTATTAAATATATTAATCTATAATGCATAAATAATATATAATATATACATAAAATTTATCATATATTTATTGTATTGTATATAGTTGTACATGGTTTTAGAGATCATCAATATATACTACAAATTTACAACATATGTCAACTTATTTTCAGTGGTCTTATCTTCAATAGTCTAGTTCAGAAAACCTATAAGTAAAGGAAAAACCTACTTTTAAAGGTTATATTTATTATTTAGCTGCTTAGGTTTAGCATGTAAACCTAAATAAATGTTCTTTGTTAAAATAATGGCATAAGTTACATGTACATTTAAAAAATAAAATAAGATAAGTCCTATGCAGATATCTGTGGCCAAAGTTACATTGCATGATCAAATTCTTGCAAAGACCTATCACAGCCTTGCAAAATTAATCTAAAGTTAAATATAGTCTGTGAGGCACTGCGGCACTGGAGTTTCTGGATGTCAAGGTCACCCTAGAAATGTCCCAGGAGAAGGCTCTGGGTATCACTGACTCAGACATTTAGAATCACCCCTTTTAACACTGTGCTTGCTGAGACTTGCAGGTATATTCTCTGTATTATAGCTTTCAAATATAGAGAAGCTTTCTCACAGCAGCCATGCCTATAAGCATCTTCAATGACTTTACCTCAAAATCAACCAGGTAGAGTCAACTTGGATGAAATCTTTATCGTAAAGGCTCCAGTCTCATGTGAAAAATACTGTTTTTTGGGTAGGGGGTGGGGGGTAAAGAGCCTTCTAGTCTTTGTCAACTGCTCTCAGGTAGAATGACTAGACAGGGAAGAGCAACATCCAGTGAAGTACAACTAGGTTTACAGGCCGCCAAAAAGTATTACCAAGTAAACTGCTGGATCTTCTCTCACAGTTGCACGTGTGTCTGTGCCCACCTCTTCTTAAACTTACCACTTTCCAGCCAAGCAGCAGAATGCAATTCCCCTGTACTTGAATCTGGAGCAGGCTTGATAATTGGTTCTTTCTGGTGGTGTGCAGGAAATGCTACCCCCAAAATATGGCACCCTGGCATACTAAGTATTTTATGCTTAAGGAAATTACCAAAATCTGCAGAAGCAGGAAGGTTTCTCTGACCTGCTCCTGTCCCCTTTCTTTTGAAGCAAGTCACAGAAACTGAAATTCCCCTCATTCCTCCTTCCATAAAGCAGGACATAAAACATAGGAAGGTCATTCTCTGACCCTTTCTCCCCTGAAGACCCTCCTGTGACAGGTGTCCTGACCTTCACCTGGAGAAAAGAAATATCACACAGGGAAGTCAAGAAGAGTCTGAATGAAAAAGGCTTTGCTAAGGTCTCACCCCACCTCGCCCAGTTTATTGCCATTAGACCACATCCTTTTGTCTTCCAATCATATTTCTACATGACTGTCCACTGTTTTCACTGGGTCTTTGGGTCTTCCTCTCTGGAGGCTCCCATGTAACATAAAACTTATATTAAATATATCTGTATGTTTTTCTCTTGTTTATTTGTCTTTTGTTATAGGGGTGTCAGCCATGACCCTTGCAATGGGTGAGAAAAGGAACTTTTTCTCCTCTACAGTTTGTAGCCAATAGAATGTGTAAGAAGTGATACAGTGTGACAGGTCATAAAAGGTGACATTTGGCCTGGTTCACCAGGACACTAGCCTTTTAAGCCCTGAGCTGCCATTTAAGAAGTCCAAGGCTGGGTGAGGTGGCTCACGCCTGTAATCCCAGCACTTTGGGAGGCTGAGGAGAGTGGATCACAAGGTCAGGAGATCGAGACCATCCTGGCTAACATGGTGAAACCCCATCTCTACTAAAAATACAAAAAATTAGCCAGGCGTGGTGGAACGCGCCTGTAGTCCCAGCTACTAGGGAGGGTGAGGCAGGAGAATCACTTGAACCTGGGAGGCAGAGGTGGCAGTCAGCCAAGATCATGCCACTGCACTCCAGCCTGGGTGACAGAGCGAGACTCTATCTCAATAAAAAAAACAAAACAAACGACGACGACAAAAAGAAGTCCAAATATTCTGAGGTCGCCAAGCTGTGAGAAAGCCTCACTCACAAGAAGCCACACACTCATGGACGCGCCAACAGCCCCAGCTATAATTCCAGCTGACCACCAACATCACTGTCACACATAACTAAAAATGCCTCTAGGTGATTCCAGCCAATAGCCTTTGCATCTTCCCAGCTCAGGCTGCAGATATCATGGAGCAGAGAGGCAAGCCAACCCCACTGTGCCCTGTCTGAGTTCTTGACCCAAAGAAATTATAAGCATAATCAAATGATTATTTCATGTTGCTGAGTTTTGGGATAGTTTATTTCATTGCAATAGTAATTGAAATACCTCCTAACTAAAAAACAAAAAACAAAAAAAAACAAAAACAAAAACAAAAAAACCATCTTTCTCTCACTATCCTCTCACAACACACTTCTGACACCAGATGTGTGGGGATTTCTCCCCACCAGCAAGCAATTGATCGGTTCTGCAGTGGACACCAGTTGGGTGTCCTCCGATTCAATTCTGACACTATCTCCTTGGAGATAGCATCAGATCTCACGGGTTGAAGGCTCAGTTCCCAAGACTGACTCCTGCCCCCACACACTTTGAATGCCAATTACAAGCCCCAGGATATTTTACCTATGCGTTTGTGACCAACTGGTTATAAAACAGGGTTCTTTGGGCTTGATTAATTTGCTAGCGTGGGCTTGATTAATTTGCTAGCGTGGCTCACAGAACTCAGGGAAACTCATTAACTGATTTATTATAAATATTATTACAAAAAATACAGATGGAGAGATGCATAGGGTGAGGTAAGGGGAAGCAGCCTGGAGCTTCCATGCCCTCTCCTGGCCCAACACCCTCCAGGAAACTCCACATGAGCTATCTGGAAGCTCATCCAAACTCTGATTTTTTAGGTTTTCATGGAGGCTTTGTTACATAAGCGTGATTGATTACATCATTGGCCATTGGTGATCCACTTAACCTTCAACCTCTCTTCTCTTCCCAGAGTTGCCAGTATGGGCTGAAAGTTCCAACCCTCTAATCTGCCTTGGTCTTTCCAG
Organism: Theropithecus gelada; assembly: GCF_003255815.1. NCBI lineage: Eukaryota > Metazoa > Chordata > Mammalia > Primates > Cercopithecidae > Theropithecus > Theropithecus gelada. The sequence goes on from NC_037681.1 coordinate 88,129,288, forward strand.
TGACAGTCCTTATCCTGAAGCTGCCTAGGGGCTCCCAGCCATCATTAGCATACAAAAAGACATCAGCTAGAGATTCTAAGAATTTTAGGGATTGTATGTCAGGAAATGGGAGGAAGACCAATATTTCACAATACACATCACACCTTCCTTTGACTCTAGTTTGGGCTCCTGACTTGCTTTGGTCAACAGAATGAGGAGAAAGTGGCAGTGTGCCAGTTCTGAACCTAGGGCTCAGGAAGACGTACCTGTTTCTGTTTATGTATCATGCTCCCAACGTCACAATGAGAACACGCTTAGACTAGCCTGCTAGAGAATGAGGGATGTGAACCATGCTTAAGTCATCCCAGTCATCCCAGTTGAGGACAGCCTAGATCACCCAACAACCAGCCAAAATTCAGGCATGGAGCACAGCCACCTAGCTTATGACTCCAGGCAGAGAATAAATGAATGTGTGCTGTCCACTGCTGCTAAGATTTTTATGGATTTTTAATTAATTAATTACTTTTTAAAAATACAGGTTCTTGCTCTGTCGCCAGGCTGGAGTGCAGTGGCATAATCACAGCTCACCACAGCCTCTACCTCCTGGGTTCAAGCAACCCTCTGGTCTTGCCCTCCCAAAGTGCTGGGATTACAGGTGTGAGCCACGGTGCCTGGCCTTGTGGATGTTTTTTAAGCAGCATTACTGTGGCAGATGATAATCAATACACCATTTAAAAAATCCAGATAAAACATTAATAACACACCCTCCCTTGGTCTCATAGTCCCCTTCAGCTACAGCCTTGTATGTCTGCTTTTCTTCACAACAAAATTTCTCAGGTTGATTACCTACTGACAGTTTCTTCTCCCTCACCTCCCACTCTTTCTTCAGCCGTAATCACTCTGACTCCTGCTCCCACCACTACTCTGGAATTGCTCTCATCAAGGCCAGCAATGACTCTCATGGTGGCAAATCTGAGAGTCAAATCACGTTGCTTTGTCATCTCATTGGGCTCTGTAGAAGCATTCAACGTATTTGATACCTCTGTCCCTTTTTTCTTTTGGCTTCTGAAGTACCTCCAGGTTTTCCTCCTATTTCATTGGTTATTCTTTTTTTTTTTTCTTTTTTTGAGATGGAGTTTTGTTCTTGTTGCCCAGGCTGGAGTGCAATGATATGATCTTGGCTCACCGCAACCTCCGCCTCCTGGGTTCAAGCAATTCTCCTGCCTCAGTCTCCCGAGTAGCTAGGACTACAGGCATGCACCACCACGCCCAGCTAATTTTGTGTTTTTAGTAGAGACAAGGTTTCTCCATGTTGGTCAGGCTAGTCTTGAACCCCCGACCTCAGGTGATCCGCCCACCTTGGCCTCCCGAAGTGCTGAGATTACAGGCATGAGCCACTGCACCCGGCTGGTTATTCTTTTTATTTAAAAAAATATTTTTTTCATCAAAAATGAAACTTTGCTGGTTCATTTTTTTTCAAATAGTTATTAGGCACCTATTGTGTGTCAAGCATTTTTCTGAATATTCTGGTCACAGCAGAAAAACAAAACAAAATCCTTGCCCTCATGGGGCTTACATTCTAGTGACAGGAGACAGAAATACACAAATAAACAAGTAAGTGTATATCACATGGTGATACATTCTATAGAGAAAAATCAAGCAGAGACAGGGGGATAGATTGTGATGGGGTTACTATTCTAAATAAGGTGGTCAGTAAAGTCCTCATTGAAAGCGTGACATTTGCACGGACCCCAGAAGAACATGAGGAGCGAGTCATGTGACTTCTGAGGGTGGAGTATCCTAGACAGGAGGAACAGCAACTGCAAAAGCCCTGAGGCAGCAGTGAGAGTAGCAGGTCCTCCTGCCTCTTTTAAATATTTTATTATACTCATTTTCAAATCAATTGCTTAGCTTTTCAAAGTGAAAGCTTCATTAAGAAAAAAAAAAAAAAAAAAAAAGAACAATGAAGCAATCCCTCACAAACAAATGTCTCAATTTAACAGTTTAGGGTATGAGGAAAGGAAGGCCCTTTATATCTCATCTTGGATCATTTGCTCCAGTTTCTGGAGCAGACTCTCTGATCTCTACACAAATGCTTACTGCTTATCTTTTTAAATGGTGACTCAGCAGGGTGCTTTCCAGGCCCTCTTCTCTTTCTGCACTCATGCCTTGGGGGTGCTCATCCATTTCCATAGTTTAAAATACCACCTAGAAGCTGACAATGCTCAAGTTGACAAGACTAGTCAAGACCTTACTGCTGAGCTTACTCAGATTCCAATAACGAACTAGATCACATCTAATAATCTAGATGTGATCTCGACACCTCCACCTGGGCATGTAAAAATTACCTATGTCCAAAGAGAACTCTTTATTACATCAATACTCCACGAACTCAACCCTATCGCCCTAGTATTTTCCATCTTTGGAAATGGCCATCTACTCAGTTGCTCAAGCCAGAACTCCAGTATCATCCTTGATTTCTCTCTTTTCGCTATATCTCAAGTTCAAATTATTAATCATTTAGACTGTACCTTCAAATCCAGGCACCTCTTTCTAACTCCACTTCATCCATCCTGTGTCAAGGCACCAGCACTGAGTACCATATCCATGATATTCATGGGGAGAAGCCACTGCAAATGTAAGATAAGAAAAATGAATCGAGACCATATCATCACATCACACAACCCTATTTAACTAAATTTAAGATAAAGCAAATCTTCTAAAAGGCCAAACATATATATATATATATATATATATATATATGAATATGAATATAATACCCAATTTTGACTTTTTCAATTAGTTTTATATTTTTCTTACAAACAGCATTTTATCTGTGATATTGGATAGATCCCTATGTATAGTGAGTTTTAAAGTAAAAATGAGCAAAATTTAGGTTGAGAAAATATTCAGAGGAGCGGAAACATCTCAGTGCTTTTTGTAAAGTCACTTTCATTTCTCTGATTTTATGATTTTTATGTGTTCCAAGATGAGGTTGACAACTCTGGCCCTTTCTTGCTCTAGACTAGTTTATTAAATTATTAGATTCCTGGCTTTTACAATGTGAATAGAGTCTTTTGTGAACATGAATAACTATTATTTTAATAATAACTCACCATGCTAAAAATTGGCATTTAAATTGATAAATAAGATCAGAGCTGCTGACCTCTTTCAGTGAAGAAAAGAACAAAAAGAGTGAGCAACTCATTCTGAGAGTCCACCTAAATCAATTAGGATGTTAAATCCATGCATAAAATAATGTTTAATAAAAATCCTTTAAAGGGAAAATTGTCTCATTTTAAATTGAATGAATACAAAAGATGACATGAGTTTCCCGGATTACCACTATGAGGCTCTAAGACACCAGACTCAGGCATTGCTAATAGTTCAACAGTAATTGGAATATTAATAGGACGTGTCATTGTGATTATATAGAATATGCATCAGAGTATTTTACCAAACCCTTCTGGATTGATTGGAGAGTGCCAGAGAATAATCTGATTGTTGCTTTTCTCAGTGTAAAAGCCCCATTTCAGTGTGCTTCTCGCAGACTCTATTTGAGGACATATTCAAAATAAAATCAATGCATTTATAACCTAATTAGCTGGTCTATATTGATTCGTGTTCCAGATATCCAGTTTGCATAGCATTATTGTTTTCACTAACTACTTGTAAATATATCCTAGGTGGCATATTGGGTTAATGCACTAGTTTTTTGTCCCCGAGGGAACTGAACTAGCAGCTGCTATAAGTCATCAGTTTCTCAGTTTTCTCCTAGTCAATACATGTTAATAAGATGTCAAACTCATTTGTCACTTAATCTTAGTCAAGTCCTGGGCTCTGTACATAACATTAGATCAGAAATGGTTCTTTTACAATGAATGTACTGTTCAAAAGTGAAGGGAATCTTGGCATTTAAACAGTTGACTCTCTCTGCTCCATGGTTTATATAAAAGAGGGGTCAGGATATCACTGGAACAACGACATAAGAGCATAACCTGCCAGGGTTTGGATCTAGTCACCTGTTATCATGCCCAGTTTCAGAAACGGAAGGTGACTTTTCAACTTTGCCTGCCACAGATTTACCCAGAAGTTGTCATACAAACAGAAAAAAGAAATCAGGCCATATATTATTTCAATATTCTCCTGACTTAAAAAAGCAATGGAGTCCATGCTGTATGCCCAGGACTGGTCACTCCTCTCTAATTACATCAAGTGAATTTTTGAACTTTGCTCTCATAACACGCAAATATTCCCCAAACAGTGGAGAAATGGCAAAACTCAACTCCTGAGGACTGAAGCAAACAGAGGCTTAAAAGATGTAGGTGGACTTCAGACTGGAAGCTCTGGCTCTCTGGGCTTGTTTAGGATGTCATTGATTTACTTCATAGAAGTGGAGAGAGAGGATGGGGAGATAGGTTTAATTAATCTTAAATATCTCTGCAATTTAAGAATTGTAGGCCTGGAACAGTTCCTGTACTAACATGATTAGCAAATATTGACTTTTGAATACAATAATAATGTGTCATCTAAAACCCTTGATAAGTAACTTAAGTACTTCCTTAGCTTGCATCTTATTAAATTAGATGAGGTATGGTGGAGGCACATTACACAAAGACACTGAAATGAAAAATCAGACCTAAGTAGGTTTTAACATTGATTCTAAGAGAGTCAAAAGTCACAAAGAAAACATGTATGCTTTGGTTCTGCAACCTATGAATAGAAGCTGTTTATTCTCTCTAAATGGATTTTTTTAAAGTATGCAATAATTTTCATGGTGCAACTGTAGTAAACAGTCACAATTTGTGACTTTGTGACAGCTGTAATCAATCATCAGATTATGTATGATGACCATATAATTTTAGTTTTATGGAAGGTGAACTTACATAGATTATAAGCTTTTGATGTTAAAATATAGAAGAAAGATCCATGTCACAGCAGGGAGCCTGTAAATATGGAAAGGATGATCTACCCAACTCCCTTCATAAGGTTTGACTTAAAAATGTGTACAAGTCAGCTAAGAAAAGAGTTAAAAGATGTGATACTAGTCAGCTGCAACCTGACAAATCTTACTGTATTGATTAGTTTTCAAAGGCTGTACGGCATGTGTACTCTATTTACAATAGAATTGGGATGAGGGGAGCAAAGCCTCCAAATGTCATCAAAGCAAATGGTCTGTGAATGTTGCTCCAAAGCTAGTCATTAGTTGCCAGGGTATTTGGCTGCAAAGCTTGTAAAGACGTTTCTCTGGAGGGGAAGGTATGACAAAATGCACTTCTTGGCAAAAAGACCTCTGCTCAAACAGCAGCACACATTAATTCTTGCTTGATACATAAAATTAATTAGAGGATTAACATCCTTCAGAAATTTTGCCTGCTTTTTATCCTTTTCTTTAAAAAAAAAAAAAAGAAAAGAAAAACAGGAATAGACCCCAGGCCTTTTTGGTTCTCTAATGAAATTGCAAATTGACTTGTGTTCAAATGGTGCTTGAGTAAAATGAACAATTAAAAATGTATTGCTAACAATGAGATGTATCAGCTGATCTCTTTAAGGATTAATTAGTTCCAGGAATGATCTTTCTTATACAACAGACCAAGGGGGATAGAGCCGTCAAGGGCAGAAAAGAAGGTGCCAAAGGATAGGTTTTTAATGCATGCAAGTGCACACAGAGTGTGTATATCCATATACACACATGTAGTAAAAGAACCCAGAAATACATGCAAGCATCTTTACAGGTTTAGACTGTAAAGATGAGCTGCAGCATCTTTGGAGATATTTATTCCACTTCAGCTAGGATGATTCGACTGTTGCTGATTAGCGATCCATTAGTTAGCTTGAAGGCAGCCAACAGATTTTACTGATCGTAATTTATCATTAAAGCAGAGAAAAGCTTTAGGTATTTAAATAATGTATGCAGATAAATTCACTCTTATTTTTTTAATTACCCACCTGTACCAACCTTGTGAGAATCTTTGCCCCCTATCAAAAGTTCACTCTCTTGAGGAAATTTTCAAAGTTAACCAAAAAAAGAAAAGCTCTTTCCCTTTATATTTGTCAATTCTGCATTTCAACCCACCCCTTTACAAAATATCTGATATGTTTCAGGTTACACTTTCAGTGCTTAAAAATCCTGAAATTATCTCCGCATTTGCCATTGAGGATTGCGGGCTTATTTTGCAAAATATGATACCTCTGTCATTTCTTTAGCAAAGATTTCAGATACAGTAGGGATAAATTGGAGTCCCCCGAGCCCACAGCAAAACTGCAGGGGAAATGGACATTGTTTTCTTCTTCAAGACCAGTTTCAATAGATGATATTCTAGAAAATGTCATTTTTCTTAAGCTGCCCTAAAGTCAGATCTCCTCACTGCCGGTATTGTGCCGTATCAGCCTAAAAGGGCATTTAGCATTGAGGCATTTGGTAAAGACTGCTTTATTGTACTCCATCCTCTCTACAGGGCATTCTGAAGAGATGAATAAGAAGTGTGACCAGGAAGAACAAGGTTCCAGTCCTGTCAAATTAATTAGACTAGTGTAGAATGAAGTGAGGTTTGCCGTTAGGTAGGTTGAAAACATGTAAAGAAAATCATCTAAGCAATCTGAAAGGATTTTTTTTTTTTTTTTTTTTTAGATGGAGTCTCACTCTGTCGCCAAGGCTGGAGTGCCATGGCATGATCTTGGCTCACTGCAACCTCTGCCTCCAAGGTCCAAGCAACTTTCCCCCCTCAGCCTCCCGAGTAGCTGGGATTACAGGCACCCACCACCACACCCGGCTAATTTTTGTGTTTTTAGTAGAGACGGGGTTTCGCCATGTTGGCCAGGCTGGTTTCAAACTCCTGACCTCAGGTGATCTGCCCACCTCGGCCTCCCAAAGTGCTGGGATTACAGGCATGAGCCACTGCACCCGACCATCTGAACAAATTTTAAGAGGGCAAGGAGCCCTCTTATATTTTTGCGTGTTTGTGCAAGAGACATTATACACGTGGATAACTGTGTTGTCTATAAATGTATATCACCTTTGAATGGAGAATGGTCCGTGTGTTTACACGACACACAACATTTGCAAAAAAACAAATATGGCCGGCCATTTGAAAAAGGAGAACCACAATTAAAATAACACCTATTTAATTTTTTAGAAACATAAAAATATATGAACTTTTACTTATAGGAGCAAACCCCAGTTTGGACTAAGAGCTGAATCATGTGAGCTTATGGAGAGATTCATGAGAGCAGAGGGAGCAATGCAATTTGGTGGTTGTTTTAGCAGGTTCCAGCTGGGTGCTTTGAGCCTCAGATCTCTTGTAGGCAAAGATACAGGAGAGGGAGAGTTCCATGTGCGGTTAGGTGCTATTATCAATGCAGGGCCTAGTGGGTCATTTAGGCTCATTTTAAATGACCTTTTGAGAAACATTTCCATAGACTTCACTCTATTCTGGAAAATTGATCTTAGTAATTGAAGTAATCAATTTGTGTATCTGTAGAGCACCCACCACTTTGGACCGCCCCCACAAAGCAAGCTGGCCAAGATTCCATCATGCAAATTGATGTTTTGATATTGAGTTCCAAAGTGGCAGGCTGCAGCCACCCTGTTCCTCCTAGTCCAGAGAAGTAGTTCACCTCCCCGAGCATGGGATGGATGTCCATCGCACTAGTTTAAACCTTACCAAACCAAATCATTTCCCAAATCACATTAAGGTTGGTAAGTGATTTTCTTTATGCAAATGACATGGGGCCATGAAACTATGTTTTCATATATCCAACTTTGTTGTTGGTGGGGTTTTTTTCGCTGTTTTTTGTTTTTGTTTTTGTTTTTTTTTGAGACAGAGTCTTACTCTGTCTCAAAAAAGCGCATCGCCCAGGCTGGAGTGCAGTGGTGCGATCTTGGCTCACTGTAGCCTCTGCCTCCCAGGTTCAAGTGATTCTTGTGCCTCAGCCTCCCGAGTAGCTGGGACTACAAGTGTGCGCCACCACACCTGGCTAATTTTTTTGTATTTTTAATAGAGATGGGGTTTCACCATATTGGCCTGGCTGATCTCCAACTCCTGACCTCAAATGATGTACCCACCTCCCTCCCAAAGTGCTGGGATTACAGGTGTGAGCCACTGCGCCTGGTCCAACTTTGTTTTTTAACCTTTGTGGTCTTCGTGTACCTCACCAGTTTCAAATCCACTTTACCTGACCTTTTATAGTTCCCTTTCTCCTCTACCTAGCATCCATCAACATTGATGTACTACATTCCAGGCCCTCTTTAATTAAAGAAAAGAGACTGTATAATTGTCAGTGATCCTTTCTTCTCTGCTCCTTTATATCCTATCCTGCAGCATCTTGGGTAGAAGTCCAAAGCTAATTCCAAGTGAGGGATGCTTCCCTACCATCAAGTTATTTTTGGAATTGAAGCTCTCATTTTGTTTTTTCTGTTTTTTCATTAACAGGTACAGGAAGGCAGAACTGCCTCATATCTGAGTCAGAATGCTGGGCTTGATTTCTCATGTAACTGATGAAAATGTCTTACACAAAATGATGACTGTAAGAAACATCTGAATACTTGCTTTGGCAGATGACACCAAGATAACTAGAAGGTATTTCTATTTTCTTTTTGGATGTCAAAAAGTCTGTTTCAACTTCTCATTTTTTCAGGGAAAGCCAGCTTCTCTTCAGTTGTAGAAGCAGGACATGTCATCTTCCAAACGAAAGAAATTCATGCTCATGATGAGCGACATTTCCGATTAAAATTCATCATGAACGGCAGGCTTTATATCTTTTTTTGAACAATGTGAATCATTTTTGATGCTGGGAAATGTGCTTCATATACCTCCATTTTGTCATAGAATGTCTACTTCCACTAGAACTTGCTTTATATTAGTAAATAAAACATCATCTGACATTTTTGTCCCTTCCTATGTTGGGGTGCTGATGAAAATAATCGGAATGCTCAGAGGTTATGGGACATTGTTTATCAAGGAATGTAGGTGACGCCACAAAGTATAAGTAACGCCATACAGCTGAGTGATTGATCCCTGCTGCATATTTTAAAGCTCCCTTCATTGCTTATCGAAACCTTTTAGGTAATGCACTCCTCTCAGATATCATTTTATGTTTGAAAAGCTTTATAATTCATAATGAAAAGTTGCTTAGTTACCTTGAGTGAATCCATAGGTTCAATTATTCTCTGTGCAAATGGTTGAACTCCATTTTGACCAATGTTTATGGTGTTTGGCAATTTTTCAGTAGCTACTTTGCTCTGATATGATTAATTTATTACATAATACTCTGCTTTGCATGTGTGGAACCTAAATAATCTTAGTAGGCAGAAAGGAAATAAAAGACCTATGTCTTTGGAACTTGGAAACATTGGAAACATAACATCACCACGTTAAGAGTGCCAAAACCAATACCAGTTAGCCTCAATAAAGACAACTTGTATGTGCTGATGACACCCAGCCTCGGGACAGCCAGCCCTTCCCTCATTCCATGTCCTGCCTTCTCTGCCTTCAGAGATCCAAGCAGGGGAGAAGCAGCAGCCCCAGAACTTACTAATCAGATTCAATCACCAGGAAAGTCCTGGCATCCTATCATCAATATATTTTCCTATGGCTTTCCTGGACCTCTTTCTTTGACAAAGTTACATAGAACACACGCTCTTACTAAATGGCTACACACGATGTTGCCAACCACTTTTGTGGAAATATGAGGAACACACATATCTGTCAGATGAATGAATGAATTAACTCAGGATCTGTAAGTGTGGTGACTACTGGGCTTCTGACCTTGGGAAAGTGTTTATCTCCCCCTGTCCTTAAAGGATTTCCTGATGCCCTTACACTGTAAAATTCTTACATTCTCTGAGGTTTCTGATTCTACTTCCTTCAACCCCTTGCCACTTTTTTTTTTGATCATTGGTGTACAGTTGTGAAATGACTGCATAGGATAGGAAGCCTGAAGACGGAAAGAGCATGGGTTTTGAAATTACACTAACCCAGGTTAAAATCACCATTTGGCAAATTGCTGGCTGGCAGCCTTGGGATAATTACTTAACCTCATACAGCCTCAATTCCCCCACCTGAAAAATTGGAATAACTCACTCTCTCTCTCTCTGTCTCTGTCTCTCTCTCTCTCTCTATACACACACACACACACACACACACACACACACACACACATAAAGGGGCAGGCTGCAGCCACCCTGCCACACATACATATATATATGTATGTGTATGTGTGTGTGTGTGTGTGTGTGTGTGTGTAGCAAAAATGCATTACAATTAAATGAAATCTCTTGTGCAGATATACTAGGAACACTCATTTGTTTTATCTAACACTCCTCTAGCACTTCCTGAAGTATGTCCCAGGTACTGCTCTAAGCATTCGATGTACCAATGAGGTAGTTGCTATTACTACCTCTGTTTCACAGAGAAAGCAACCGAAGAACAAATGGATTAAGTAACTTGACAAGGGTCACATGGCTTGTAATTGGCAGAGGCAAGATTAAAACCAGTCAGGCTTGCTACAGAATCTGCACTCTCAACTACAATCCAAAGCTGCCTGCCATAATGATGGCTTCCATTATTATTGTTATCGTGATCATTGTCCTCATCACTATTATTATCATTATGACTACAACCAGGGGCACTTGGAAGACCTGGAATCAACTGGAGATAAGAGGCCCATAGGGTGCTAGTTAGGCACAGAGCATCAGGGAGGCAAATCCAGCCCTTTCCTTTCATTTTGTATCACAAAGCCTGTGGGCAGACATTATCACAAATGAACAGCCTAAAGCCAATGCCACAACAGCTCAGCATCCTCAGCTCTGTTCAATGGTAAGTGTTCACATAGCCCAAGGGCTCAAGGCCATTGCAAGCCGTTGCATCTTCCTATACTGCTAAAATGTTCACTCTTGTTCAGATCTTCCCCATACCTTAGGTTGGTAGGGCAGCTCTTATGACAAAATTAATTTACAGAGGAAAAACATTTTTATTAAAAGATAGCTCTTTTAGCCAGACACATACCTGCTGTCTCCACTACTACGTAAGCTGAGGCAGGAGGATCACGTGAGACCAGGAGTTGGAGACTGTGATGAGCTGTTATTGCACCTGTGACTAGTCACTGCACTCCAGCCTGGGCAACATAGAGAGACGCTGCCTCTTAAAAAAAAAAAAAAAAAAAAAAAAAAAGACAGCTCTTTTTAAGTGCTCTTTCATTATGTAGATGGCAATAACAAATTTTCTCCCTTTTTAAAGAGGAAATGCTACTGAGCATCTGTCAAAGAAGATGGCAATGTTTTCCTCCTCTCAGAAGCAGGAAAACAATGTAAAATTATCACTGTGGGGAAAAAAAACTCACCTGCTACAGTCATCAGCTAAGTTTATTTGAAAGAAATCCTAGCTTGTCAACTTTGCTTTCCTCAGTGAATGTCCCTGAGAGTGGCGGGATTTAGGGATTTCAAGAAAATGTGGAAGTAACTCTGTTTAGCTCAGCTCTATGGACAGAGGATGGGGAAAGAAGAGGGTGGTAGTCCCATATCAAGGTCCGTTGCTCAACCTCTAAAACAGAGACTCATACTTACTCACAGATGATTTTGATACAACTGTTGGCAAAACAATAGGAAACTACATAGAACATGTCTTTATTTTCTAAAGACTAACCAGAAAGAATGATTTAGTTAAAATTTTCATGATTGTCACCATAATTCATTTCTTATCAAGAGCTACCCATAGCTAGAAAAAATGGAAAATCAACTAAAAACAGAGAAATATTCCTGAAAGGTGCATGTAGGCTCTTCTCCCCGTCCCCTGCCTATTTATAATGCTTATCAGTGAATGCATCCACTATGCCTATGATGCTCTGAGAGTGGTTGGATGCTTTTATCATCCAACCTGGAAATATGTGAATGTAAAGCCACAATGTAACACATAGGAACACACCCTTTGCATAGGAACATACCCTTTCATGTACTTACATTTGAGACTAAATAAAAAGTCTCTGCAAATTTCATGCAAACTATAATCATTTTGCATCTCAATGAAAGACAGAATCATCATCAAAATTACAATATCTAGTTTTAATGGTACCGGATTACATTAAAGTAGTATTACTATTTCAGAATCAAAAAGAAAAAAATACAAGTAAAAAGGCAAGACAAATATTTTTTCATGTTAAAGTCCTGATAGGAGACTTTGCTTTGTAGATTTAGGCATCAGGGAAGAATTTCCACATCAGAAATGCCAGCCATTTTCCCATTTTCCTACAAGAAAGAATATTATGTACAGATCTTAATAATTCAGTTCACTAGAAATTTTTCTGATTCTCCTTCCTCCTATTTTAAAAAGTTTCATGTAGTAACCATGGAAAAAGAAAAAGGCACGTATTGATAATCTGAGATTGGTGATTTTTTTTTTTTTTAAAGAATTAGTATGTCAAAAGCATATGCTGTGCCTCATGGCCAATATGGAAATGTCAGGGGTTTAATTGGCAGCTGTGAATAGCAGCACCTGCAAACAGCTCAGGGCTTGTTCCTGTGGTCTGGCAACATTCTTACTTTATGCTTTAAATAAAGGCTTACTCACTGGGACAGAAATAACTGACAATGGATGATTGATGATTGCCCATCGCGCAATGGCTGACATCTACCATTCACCAGGTCTGTTTACGAGCGCACGCCCAGATTTCATTAACAGGGGCATGACATCCAGGAGTGGGCCTGCCACAGATGGCCAGTCAGTAATCTAGTTCAAAACACCTAGAAGCGACCAAGATTTGTTAATCTGGAAAAATAGATGGTTGCAGATTCAGAATGCCTTAGGAAGATGATTTTCAAAATTCCCCTTTCTTTTTTTTCTGCTTGTGTTCTTTTGTTTTGTCAATGTGTTTGGTTTCAAGTTCAATGTCAGGTTACATTTCACTGATTCTTATTCCATACTGACTCTGCATTTGAAAGATGCGATGGCAGACAGAGGTATACAGGGAGTTATATTTCTAATCATTGATTTGTAACACTAACGTCTGGGGGACTAGTCAAGCTTTGAGTATAGTCAATTTACTATTTCAATTAGGGGGGCAAGAAAAGTGCAAAGAAATAAATCCACAGTGCATATACATGGCTAACGTGAATTTTCACACCTGGACATTCGTCAGCCTACAGTGCACCTCCAGGTACAGCCAAAAAACACATCAGCAAATGTGGTATACTGCACATTTTCAAATAGCAAACCTTTCCAAATAAACACTGCTAAATTAAAGCAGCTTTGCACTCTTCAATAAAACAGCCCATAGTATCTTGGGCTGACATGTTGTAGTATGAGACTAACACTTAGTGTTACTTTTCTTCTTCCTGTTTCTCCTTCCTGTTTCTCCTTCCCAAGGTCTCTTTTTCCCAGCTACAATGCTTTGTGGTACACATATACCTTGATTATTATTTTTCTCCAGTTAAGGATTAATCTCCTCTGATGCACTTACAAACCTTTTCATGGTTAGTGACTGGACCATGGGTTTGTTTGTTTGTTTGCTTGTTGGTGGGTTTTATTTTTGACCTACCTTTTGTACAGTGACAGCTCCTACATCCTGTTTGGGAAACGTGATGTCTTTGTCTTAAGTAATGAGGTCTTCCCCTAGAATTTTGCTCATTGCCTTTTCAACCACTTGGGAACCTATTTCTACAAATAGTTGTATTCTAGGCATTTCCTTAGCAAAACTTGAATAAAGTAGCCTATTTGTTTTTAGCCCTTTCTGAGACTTACTGTATTCTTCTGAGGAAAATAGGGCAGGGATCATTTTCCTGTCATTTCAGTGCGAGAAAAGCTATACCAAGAGAAGTCGAGCAACTGGAACCACATCCCACAACTTTAGCTAGTACAAGGGCCTCTACAAGCATCCAGGACTCACATGTGGCACTTGAGGGATCTTTCCACTGGGCTGTTTGGGTGTGAGGACTGGATGGCATAGATCACCTGCTTATTGGGGTCCTCAATGAATGTGCAACCACAGCCAGAGAATGGCTGCCCTGCCAAAGTCCTAATTCAATCCCAGTGTGCGTAGCAGTGAACAAAATGGAGTCCCTAGCATGTGCCAAAGGGCATGCTCTTTGCCATTCAGAACATTACTGCAAAATAAGAAAAGTCTGCCTTGCCTCTGAAATTGCTACCTTTGAATATGCATCCATCTTGGCTTTCTAAGTACTTTTTGTTTTGTTTTGTTTTGCTGTACAATCTGCTGTGTCTCCTTTTGTTTAATTGCATTCAGTTTTACAATTTCTCCCAGGAAAAGCAGCTAATTATAATATATTTTAGCACAGAGAGAGGCAGGTGTTAGATAAGATGTAAGAGTCCTAATTTTAGTCTTGATAATTCATGCAGTTTAGCTGGATCTCAATGTAAAGTCATCAGCCTGGGTGTGTGATCTCATCATTTTAGGCTTTCTGAAATTTGCATGGGATCATGTGACTACAGATTTGCACTTTGAGCTTGTAAATGACAAAGTGATGGCAATAATTGAAATGGTTGAGTTGTAATCTTGTGTCCAAGGAAATATGGTCCAATGGTAAATCCAAATAAATTGAACATGGGAAGTGCATTTGGATAAGATCTTTTGGATAAGCAGCCAGACTCCTTGGGGTTGAACCCTGTCTGTACATTTACTACCTGTGTGACCTTGGGCAAGTCATTTAAACTCTCTGTGCTTCTGTTTCTTTATCTAAAAATTTAGGATAGGCCGGGCGTGGTGGCTCACGCCTGTAATCCCAGCACTTTGGGAGGCTGAGGCGGGCGGATCACGAGGTCAGGAGATCAAGAGCATCCTGGCTAACACGGTGAAACCCCGTCTCTACTAAATATACAAAAAATTAGCTGGGCATGGTGGTGGGTGCCTGTAGTCCCAGCTACTTGGGAGGCTGAGGCAGGAGAATGGCATGAACCCAGGAGGCAGAGCTTGCAGTGAGCCGAGATCATGCCACTGCACTCCACCTGGGCAACACAGCGAGACTCCGTCTCAAAAAAAAAAAAAAAAAAAAGGATAGTGTCAGTATATATCTGTAGGTCATTGTGGGGATTAAATGAAGTAAGTTATGTAGAACTCATCACAATACCTGGGTCATAGCTAGGCATCCATATTCTTATTTTCAGGGAATAATTGTATTGCAAAAGCCTAAGATTTTTGGAACAACAGCAACAGCAGCAAAGGCAGAAATTACAGAAATATCCAGAAGCAAATTCTCCTCTAACAAATATTGGCATTTTAGAACATATCTGAAACAAATGTTTACTTTTGAGATGAGTAGGTTCCCCAGTACTGAGATCATCTTCGTTTCCATGGACATGGCATTTACAGTCAAAATATCCAATTATACCCGTGGTAATACTCCTCTGGTTCTTCTGATGTGTTTGTGTGTGTCTCTGTGTGTGCTTTTGTGCATGTAGGACTTCCTTTCAGGGTCAGAGATAGTAGGGGGCAGTGTCATGTAGACCAAACAACCAAACGACTTACTGAATTTTTTTCATCCCTACTGGTTGTTTTAGGTAGGGACAGCTCTGGCCCAACTCTGTTGACTGTAGCTTCTGAGCTGTTCTCACAGGGCCTACAGGGGAGTTACTGATTGTTTTCCCAGGAATCTGCCAAGTGCGGTGGTGTATGATGGAACATGCCGCTTCCCTATCTCTGGAATCTGAGTATGAGTTGAGAACAATGATCATATCTGCTAATGAGTAATTTAAAACAATTTCAAGACTGCCTCTAACCTTTGCATTTGTGAATGCCACCCTTCCTTAAATGCTATACCGAGGTTCTTTGCTGAGGCTCAAAGTCTTCCATTCCTCTTTCTGACTCCAAATTCAATCAATCAAGTCTTCCTTTCTAGTAGTTCTCATATTTATTTTATTCACTCTCTCTTCACTTCCCTAGTTAAGATCCACATTGTCTTTCATTTGGACTATATAATGACCACCCATAGAGCTTTCCTGATTCTAATCTCTCTCCCTTGAAATCCCTAATCCAGCCTCCAAAGTGCCTCTAGAGTAATCTTTTTTAAATCACAAACTTTTTTCATGGTTCACCATTGCCCAGAGAATGAAAGCCAAGTTTCTTTGTATTGCACAAAAGGCTTTGCATGATTTAGTTCCTGACAGCATGGCCAGCCTCATCTCCCTCTTCTTGCTGCCTGCGTTCTAACTACGCAAAGCTGTTTGAAGTTTTATATCTCTGTCTTCCCTTTTTCTCTCTCTGGTGTTTCATTCTTTAATGCTCTCCTAAATATTATTTCCTATGTACAAATCATCTTCCTTTTGTGACTCTTAGCATGCTTCTATTAATATTTTAAGATTTGCTCATGCCTGTAATCCCAGCACTTTGGGAGGCCAAGGTGGGTGGATCACAAGGTCAGGAGTTCAAGACCCTCCTGGCCAACATGGTGAAACCCCATCTCTATTAAAAACACAAAAATTGCTGCGTGCCTGTAATCCCAGCTACTCATGAGGCTGAGGCAGAAGAATTGCTTGAACCCAGGAGGCGGAGGTTGTAGTGAGCCGAGATCGCACCACTGCACTCCAGCCTGGCGACACAGCAAGACTCCATCTCAAAAAAAAAAAAAAAAAAAAGATTCTGCTTAGGTTTACCTTTTCCTTGACTTCTACAGAAAAAAAAAAATGTCATTCCTTCCTTTGGGCTATTTTTGTACAGATACAAGTAAGATTTGTACACTGTATGGTGTTTGCTTGCTTGTTTTACATCTGTTTCCTTTACTGCATAGTACGTCTTTGAATGTGGGACCATTTCATTCATTTTTATTTCTACCATCATTATCATGGCCTTTAGGTACAAGGTAGATATCCAATGTGCATTGTGAACAGTTATTAATAGTTTTGTAGTAATTCAAAGATTCATCTAGACAACTATATATAACATTGGATAAGAATTGAAAGTTCTGGCTTGGGCAAATGAAGCATTTATTGAGAAACATGCCTTAAATTGAAATAACTCTTCATCTGATGCCTTTGACGATGCAACCCGGGCAAATATTTGCTTACTATTCTCACAAATTCTATAACTCATCAAACTTAATTAAATGGTTAGAATCTGACAATTTCGCGCCAATCTTGACCACGCGTTCTGTTTTAACGAGCGGGCTCGGAGGTGCTCCAGCTGCTGTCATGGTTCGTTCGCTAAACTGCATCATCGCTGTGTCCCAGAACATGGGCATCGGCAAGAACAGGGACCTGCCCTGGCCACTGCTCAGGAATGAATTCAGATATTTCCAGAGAATGACCACAACCTCTTCAGTAGAAGGTAAACAGAATCTGGTGATTATGGGTAAGAAGACTTGGTTCTCCATTCCTGAGAAGAATTGACCTTTAAAGGGTAGAATTAATTTAGTTCTCAGCAGAGAACTCAAGGAACCTCCACAAGGAGCTCATTTTCTTGCCAGAAGTCTGGATGATGCCTTAAAACTTACTGAACAACCAGAATTAGTAAATAAAGTAGACATGATTTGGATAGTTGGTGGCAGTTCTGTTTATAAGGAAGCCATGAATCACCCAGGCCATCTTAAACTATTTGTGACAAGGATCATGCAAGACTTTGAAAGTGACGCCTTTCTTCCAGAAGTTGATTTGGAGAAATATAAACTTCTACCAGAATACCCAGGTGTTCTCTCTGATGTCCAAGAGGAGAAAGGCATTAAGTACAGATTTGAAGTATATGAGAAGAATGATTAATATGAAGGTGTTTTCTGGTTTAAATTGTTCCCCTCCCTCTCAAAAAAGTATGTATTTTTACATTAGAAAAAAAGTATTTTGTTGACTTTAGATCTATAATTATTTCTAAGCCACTTGTTTTTATTCCCCACTTGACTCTATCAGACACCACTTATGAAACATTCTTGCTATAAATAAGTGCTTCTCCAAGACCCCGACTGAGTCCCCAGCACGTGCTACAGTGAGTTGCCTTTCCACACCCATCACATGTGACACTCTTGCCAGTCCTTGACATTGTCGGGCTTTTCAAATGTTGGTAATATTTATTAAAGATGAAGATCCACATACCCTTCAACTGAGCAGTTTCACTAGTGGAAATACCAAAAGCTTCCCACGTGTATATCCAGAGGTTTGTAGATAAATGTTGCAGCCTTGTTTGTAACAGTGAAAAATTGAAAACAACCTGGAAGTCCAGGGATGGGAAAATGAGTATGTTTATGTCTTAGATTGGGGAACCCAAAGTAGATTCCAAGACTGAAATTTCAGTGAAAGCAGTTTATTTGCTAGGTCATACCAGAAACCATCGGTTGAGGTATGGAAAAACTGAACTGAGAAGGTAAGAAAACCAGTTTAAAGTCAGCAAGCAGGTTCTCACTGGTAACAAGTTCCATACTGCTGAGATACAGGGAAATGGAGGGGAGAAAACTCAAGTATTGATTCCTCTCTCTCCTTGGTTGTCAGCTCCCTGTCCTGTGTGTGGGCGGAACGTACTCCAGCTGCTCTATAGTAAGTCCCAGGTGTTTGCAGTAAGAAGCTGCTGGCATGCACGGGAACAGCGAATGCCAAACACTTAAAGCAATTCCATGTTTACATATGTAAGTGCTCCATATATATATATACACACACACACACACACACACACACACATATATATTTTTTTAGACAGTTTCGCTCTTGTTGCCCAGGCTGGAGTGCAGTGGTGCAATCTCAGCTCACTGCAACCTCCGCCTTCCCAAATTCAAGCAATTCTCCTGCCTCAGGCTCCCAAGTAGCTGGGACTAGGTGCATGCCACCATGCCCAGATAAATTTTTGTATTTTGTGTTTTTGGTAGAGATGGGATTTCACCATGTTGGTAAGGCTGGTCTCAAACTCCTGACCTCAAGTGATTCGCACACCTCAGCTTCCCAAAGTGCTAGGATTATGGGCGTGAGCCACCACACCTGGCACACCTTCATTCTTTTTGTGTAGTAAAAAGAATAAAACCACACATGGTTTATTTGAAATCTTCTATAATTTAAAAAAATACAGAAGCAGGAAAACCAATTCTAAGTTCAAGTGAGGGATGATGGTTGCTTGAACCAAAGGGTTGCATGTAGTAAGAAATTGTGATTTAAGATATATTTTAAAGTTGTAAATAGCAGGATATTCTGATGGAGTTTGACTTTGGTTTCGGGCCCACTGAGTTTGAGATGCCTTTGAGAAATGAAGGAAGTAGAGAGAGAATAAAAGAGAAACTAGCTGGGCACAGTGGCTCACGCCTGTAATCCTAGCACTTTGGGAGGCCAAGGCAGATGGATCACTTGAGACCAGCTTGGGCAGCATGGCGGGGCCCCGTCTCTACAAAAACCACAAAAATTAGCTGGGCATTGTGGCGCACACCTGTATTCCCATCTACTCAGGGAGCTGAGATGGAAGGATCAATTGAGCCCATGAGTCCAAGGCTGCAGTGAGTCGTAATTGTGCCACTGCACTCCAGCCTGGGTGACAGAAGAGACCTTGTCTTGAAAAGGAATCTGAAAACAATGGAACCGTGCCTTCAGAATTCTAGAACGTTATTTTCAACTGATAAATCTATATTCACTCAAATAAGCAAGGGTGAAGGTAAAATACATTTTTAGACAAGCAAAGACTCAGGGGTTGCCTCCATGTACCCTTTTTTGGGAAGCTATTGGAGAAAATACTCCAGAAAGTGAAGGAGTACACAAACCAGAGAATGACATAGATCCAGCAAATAGGATCCAACACAGGCAATATTCCAGCTATGGAGCTGACTTTAAAAAGAAACAGTAAAAATATTAATAGGTTAGCTGGGTGGAATGGCCCATGCCTGTAGTCCCAGCTACTCAGGAGGCTCAGGAAGAGGATGGCTTGAGCCCAAGAGTTCCAGACAAGCCTGGCTACCTTAGTGAGATCCCTTCTCTTAAAAATAATAAATTATTGCCAAATTTGGGGCATTTGGAAAGAAGTTCATTGAAGATAAAGCAAAAGTAAAACAACAAGGGGGAAGGGTTGGTTAGGCAATCATTAATTCTAGGGCAGAAAGAAGTACAGGATAGGAAGAGCATAATATGCTGTTTTTCTCAACAAGGAGCAATACATACACAGTCATAATGATATGGTGACTGCTTAGCCCCAAAATATGGTAACCACTTTGGGACAATATGGGAGGAAGTGAAGATAGTGATGGTGTAAGAGCTAAATCCTCACCTGTCATATCCAGTAATCACTATATAATGTATAAAATAATCAAGAAATGACTAAGTAGTTATGTGAGGAAAAAAACAGAGGACATTGCTGGAAGAATTAGAAGTCATTGCTCTGGAGAATTAGGAGGGATGGGGCAGGGGACTGTTAGGATGCATTATAAACTGAAGAGGCTTTTAAAATTTTTATGTGTTAATATATGCATTCACTTGAAAAACTAAAAAAGTAACAATTTGGAAAACCCCATGAAGGTAACTAACAGAAGGAAAAACTAAGAGAATGAAAAGTGTTTGCCTCTGGAAAGAACAACTGGCAGGACTGTTGTTTTCATTGTAAGACTTTTGGAGCCATTTAATTGTACTTAACCATTTTAATCTATTTCTTGAATAAGAACAATTCTATCTTAATAAAGAGTTACACTTGTTCATAAAAAAATAGTTAGAATCTTATCCTTTTAATTAGTGCTTGCACTTGAAAACTTTAAAAATAATGTCAATAATGACTAATAAGCTTTGAGCTTTTTGGTTTACGTGGTTCAGTCTCTAATTGTTGGAAGATTGCTATAGTCCTATCCTTTTGCAACACTGTGTATTTTGTATGAAAGTGACTTTTCCTCTTATTTCAGAGGGAGGAGAACATTCAAAACAATTACTAAGGAGAGAATATCTAAAATAATTAGGGAACAAACTTTGAGGACTCAAGAACAAGCACATGTCATCACCTCTCAAGATGGGCATATCTGGAAGGCCTGTGTTTTTCTTATTGCTGCAGTGGGGGACCCATGTCCTCCACACCCAAGCCTCTTAAAGCTTATAGAGTAGAAAATTCCTCGCAATTTTCATTAAGAACCATTATATCAAGGGAACCATCATTCAGCTATAACAGATTGCTTTGCAGTGTAATGTTTTTCATCTTGAGGCAAATGTTTCTTCAATCATTTTTTTAAAGGGAGAAAGTAAGTAGTTATTTTGAATGCATGTAAAATGCAAATAAAGTGACTATGGATGTTTGGGGAGCTCACACAATAGTAAGTCCAAAACAACTTTGATTTAAAAATTGAACATTGGCAAGTGATCAATCAACACTGGCCTCTAATTGCTTTTAGTGTCTTGACTAAATAAAAATGTTATTTTAGTGGCAGAGACATTTCACCTTGAAAAGTGGCCATGGAGCATGCACAATGACTACAAGGATGTTTTCCCCAGAATACATAATCCACACCCTCAGCTTCATGCACATGCTGGATACTGCCTGCCTGTGATTGACATAAGGCATTTTAATTTAAAAATGTTTTTCAAAGTGCCTAAACATATGTTTCTTCACTATAGCTATTGAGTAATATTACATAGAAATGCAAAATCTTGAAAGGAAAGTTGACTCTGTGCAGGGCCACACAATGGAATATAATGGAAACCAGAAAAGGAGAGGACTTGAGTCATTTTGTAGGCAAGGAAAAAAAAGAAAAAAAGAAAAGAAAAGAAAAGAAATCCTTTGACAATTCAGTCATGTTAAAATTGGGAGACAATACTGACATGAGAAATACAGTTGATGTTAAGACAGTAGAGTCCTTCTTCATCATTGCAGGTCTAGGACAGCTCTTACAGCTGTGTCTGCCCTCTCACAGGGTGATATGTGGCTCTCCTTAGAGGGTGGTATGAGCTCCGAAGAGAACATCAGTGCAGGATCTTAGTTAATTTCCTTTTGCCCAGGTATCTCTGTCATAGTGATTTTAAATTTTCTAGGAGACAGCTTAATGATGAGAGCCTTAGCTACACAACACTGCAACTCACCAAACCTCAAGGCAAAGTGCTCACCCGACAGAGAATGTATGTGGTCCCTTCCTGGTAGAGCCTTTGTGCCAGAATCCAGCCTTATGCACCTGCACCACCCTTTCTGTCCCAGAAGGGCCTTCACCAACTTGCATGATGTGGTGTGCTTGGCCACGACTGTTTGTTGTGGTGTGTGCTAGGTGTTCAACTGTTCAAAACAAACAAAGATTCAGCTCTCCTCCCAGTGTCCTGTGGGAGTGGTAGTGACAGATATTGGATGGTTCTAAATACAGATATCAGAATGTCTAAAATAAGATGCATAGAATATGATCCAAGTGAGATGCAGCGCTTCAACCATATAGCCTGTGCCCCAATTATTTATGGCAAATAATGAGCTAGATCTGATCTAGCTCCTCTTCCAGAGGCAATATAGTCCATTTCTTTTCTTTTACTTTTTCTTTTTTTTTTTTTTTTGGAGATGGAGCCTTGCTCTGTCCCCCAGGCTAGAGTGCAGTGACAAGATCTTGATCTCAGCTAACTGCAACCTCCACCTCCAGGGTTCAAGCGATTCTCCTACCTCAGCCTCCCAAATAGCTGGGATTACAGGCACATGCCACCATATCCAGCTAATTTTAAAATTTTTTTTAGTAGACAGGGTTTCACCATGTTGGCCAGACTGGTCTTGAACTCCTTGCCTCAGGTGATCTGCCCACTTCAACTTCCCAAAGTGCTGGGATTACAGGCATGAGCCACTGCGCCTGACCAATACAGTTAATTTATTATGAACTCCTGTGACATTGATGATTTGTCTATATCAGTGGTTCCCAATTAAACTGACAGGAGCCTGGCACTGTGATGGCCTGGGGAGAAGGGTGGCAAAAATAACCCAGTATTGCAATTCTGCTATCAGCTAATGGGGCTTCTTTTGCTGAAACCTTGGATTTTTAATAGCAGTGATAGCCTCTGAGAATCACCTTGGGGTTTTGGGGGAAGTAAAGTTGAAAAACGACTCTTGGATACTAAACTTGTTTAGGGCAGGAGTATGGTTTGCTATAACTTCATTGAGGATGGGAATATTTGGTCAGAAACAACACTTTACTATACCTCCATTGAGCATCCAATTGTCCTCCAACTGGTTGACAAAGTGAAATTTTTCATAGAGCTTCAAATCCAGTTTTCTGGTCTCGAGGTCTGGAAAGTAGGGCTCTTGTTCCAACTTTGGGCCACTAAAGAGTTTTCAAACCTTGGTATTTCCCCCTGAAGCTGCTGCACTGGAGGACCAATGAAGGCCGGTTTTCTGCAAGTATGAAGAGTACCTTTTTAGATTCCACCTTCTTCATTTGTAAAATGATGTTAGCAATGTGATATTACCAAAATGATGTTACCATGATGATTCCTAAGGCTCCTTCTGCTCTGTCACAAATCATTCCATGATTCTGATTACCATTCTCTGTAAGACTTTCTGTTATTGTTCTGGGATGGGATACTTGAAAGAATATTTCTCATCTAGTTAGAAGCTGATCATTTTAAATTCTCTTTAGACAAATGTTTCTTTCATGTCGTGCACCATTTTCAAATGCAATTTGGGGCCGCTTTTTTCTTGTTGGATCTGAGATGGATCACACGGGTTTGCCCCTAGTCTTCATACACACAAGCAAACCAGGGTCTGGGAGATTTATAGTTTACATCATCATCATCATCATAGTCATCATCCTCATCCTCATCATCTTGTTGTTGTATTTTTCCCCCCTCCAGATTTAATCTAGCAGACCACACTGACCTGGCTTAAGAATTTTTCAAATATAAATGATCTAAATGTTACTTTACTTGGCAAAACAAAGGCAGAGTAAGCAATTTTCTCAAATCTCTCTTCAGGCATGCCTTATAAGGAAGATTTTCTTTCTGGGGGGATTTAGACTCTCATTAATCTATTTCTTCTTTCAACAATAAAATGAAAAATGGAATGAGATTATCAAAATGGATAGTCTGGTGTGGACCTGATAACATGCTTTTGAAAAGTGGTTTACATTTGACATCAGTTAAGCTCCTTGGGCCAAGGCATCTCAGGTCTGCTATGTGGGGCCTGGACTCCACTCCCAGCATGGTCACAAATATGCTTTATTGGTTTCAAAGGCCTCTCAAGCCAGTTGGAAGGA
Source organism: Theropithecus gelada (assembly GCF_003255815.1). Taxonomy (NCBI): domain Eukaryota; kingdom Metazoa; phylum Chordata; class Mammalia; order Primates; family Cercopithecidae; genus Theropithecus; species Theropithecus gelada. Next base: position 88,153,352 of record NC_037681.1, read on the forward strand.
TGAATGAATTCCTAGGGCAGTAAGTATTAAGTCATTGCCAAAACTATAAATATCTCCTTACCCTATCTTATGGAGAACTTACACAAAGACATTTTTGTGCAGTATGCCTTTTCCTTAACCTAGACATACATTTATTTTAAATTTGTATTGTTTTACACATTTTTATACATGGTACAAAATGTAGGTAGTATAGAGTGAGGAATATAGATATTTAAAACTCGACGCATCTCTCTTTGTGCCCTTTGGCACACAGAGTCTGACTGCTTCTTCTGTAAGGATTTTTAATAATCTTGAAGGAGTGGAAAATTCTGTGTTTCCTGCAATTGCAAGGACAACGGCAGTTTAAAAAGCCAAGATATAACTTCAAAATAATCATTTCAAAGTAAGTATTCAGAACGTACAGAGTAGTTTAAAGAAAAACAACAAGCTGACAGCAACGCACCTTATAGTATTCACTGGCTTTAAAACCTGTGCTTATAATTGAAAGTGAGATTAGCAGAAGTGACTGAATCCATGCTAGGGGAGACATGGTTGGGACATAGACGTCATCCCTATGTTCCACTCAACTCATTAAAAATTTCTTGATCACTCCTCACACTCTTCATTCCATTCTCTCAACATCAGATTTGTGGACTAAACCATTAAATAAATTACCTTTTCCTAATGTTCTTTAACAAAAGTGGAACCCAGTACTGCTCAATACATAAGCCAGTGAGAGAGGATCCGTATGAAACTAAGCACTTTTAGTCCTTGTTAAGAATAAGAGCTGGTGATGAGCTGGTGATGTTTCTCACGATAATGTACTAAGAAAGAAAAAGTAGCCAGGGGCCAGCTACAATCCAGATTCCTAGGATCCATGCTCAGAGATGCTGACTCTGTGGATCTTGGGTGGACCCAGAGCACTATACCTTTACAAACAGGCTCTCACCTGATCCTGATGACAATATCTGCGGCCTGAATTTTGAGAAGCAGAGAAGACTATGCTTCCCACAAGCAGGGTTATTCCTGGATCCACATCACTGTACTTGAGTTGAGAAACTCAATTTCTCCTACCTCCCACTTCATCCCAAGACAATGAGCACATCTGAATATGATTTCCTTATTTCACTGAAAAGTTTTAAAGTCTAGAGAGAAGTGACTTGTTTCAAGTGATAAGCAGAAAGGGGCAGAGCCAACTAGGGAAGCCAAACCTCTATAAAAAGCAACAGACATCACTCTTTGGTGGGAGGTCTTTTTGCACTGAATTCTCCAAAGGCATGTGCCAAATTCATGAGCGAGGCAAAAAGTGACAGTGGGTGTCAACTCTTCAATCCTTTTTGTTCTCTCTTTTCATTCTGAGCCTGCTCACTGCTCCTCAGCCCGGAGCCCACTTTAAGGAGCTCCTCAGCTCTCCGGGAAAGCCCCTCCTCCTCACCATCTCCTCACCATTTGATGTCTCTTTCTCAGCAGAGCTCCCTGGAGAGCTGCTATACTGTATTTATTTTCAAAGTCTAACTGTGACACTAAGAGTCCCTAATGTGGCAACACTGATGTCAACAAAGGGAAAAATCAAGTACCTGAAGGCATTCACAGCACAGCTGCCGCATCGGGTGGGACCTTCCTAGGTTCTCGGGTACAGTTGTGCAACTTCTACCTTTTATTTCATGTAAACACAACTACACTGGCTCTCCCCACGAGCACCCATCAGATACCGCACAATCAAAGAACTGCCGACAGGCAGCAAAGCAGAATCACTAACTCGAGGATTTTTTAAAATTCACTTGGGGAAGGATCCTGAAATTTTGTTTTCCTCTGCAAGTGCTAGATAGCCATCTTGTTGTATTTCTGCCCAAGCCCTGTTCTTGCTGACCCAGAATGTTAATGAAATAAAGGCAACTCAGAAACAGTGTTCCAGGGTGTGGCTAAGAACAAGGGTTTTAAAAATGTTTTAATCTAGTGTAAAAGGCAGTTCTAGTACTTTCATTATAGTAAGATGAGAAGAGTATCATGTTTTCTACTCCTGCATTTTTTCTCAGCTGAGGTGCTTACAGCTCTTTACAAATTCTCATTGTATACCCAAGTGAGAAAGAAACTCTTCATTTCCCCTTCTCTGGGCAGTACTTCTTAAGTAAGACTACCTTGAAGACTTAGCAATTATTTGCACAATAAGAAAATTTGGTAGCAATTACCCATTCAATTTGATCAATGTATCCATTATTCAAAATAACCAAGGAATTGCCAGATCTCCATTCAACTTTTTGCTTGACATGGCTTTGTAAAAGAATATAAAACTAAGGGTGTGTGTGCATGTGTGCATATGTTGTGTATACAAGGCTGAACTACCGAAGAGATTTGCCCAAGGTCATATAATAGTTCCTTGCCATTTCCTTTATTGTCTGTCCTCAAATTCTTTTTTTAGTAGAAAGCAAAGGAAGAGAAATGACGCTGGCTTCCAAATTTCATTATACAAGCTTCCATTTAAAACAAAATGTATTGCCTATGATAATTGCAACCAGAGCCAGTGAGGGCAGTGGTTTTCAGCCTGGTAAGAATTGTGGGACTGCTCTTAAGCATGCCGACTTCAATGAACCCCTGGTCCTCTAACTGGGCTGTGAATAATAGGACATTAAAAAACAGTTATGTGGCACAAAACACAAACACATTTAATGTTTATTATTTTGGTTAACAAAATGCACATTTATTTAAAAATAAATTGTATTCATTTTTTAAAATTCTTTTGTTCTTTCCACTTTTATTCTCTTTTTTATTCTACCCAGGTAACTTCCAGAATGTACATACTTTTCTTAACCAAAAGAAATTATGGTACTAGTTCTGTGTTATCATAATAGAGTGGTCTCCATTTTCCCTGAAATCCAAGTTTGGGTTTGTACACACAAAGCTGTTTGGAAAAACAAAAATACAACTGTTAATTAAAACCTGTCCTCCCTACCCCCAAACAACAAGCTGTTGAATCCAAATGTTGTTTTCTTATGTTGCTGCTGTTTCATACCTGCTTGTGGGTGTAAATACAGCATCTATCCCTTCTTCATAGGTGTCAAGGAGTTCAGGGGACTTCTATTATGAAAATGAGGATGAATGACACTTACCCATATTTTCCCATTCCAAGCCTGGTACCAACAACTTTTCGCCTATTAATTTATGTCATCCTGCCCGAGAACATAGAAATTTTAGCCCCTTCTTACAAGTGAAAAATTAGCCCTGTGAAGGTGAAGGACTTGCCCAAGTTCACCTTGGCTGGGCAGTAGAGGAAGCACCAAAAGTCCAGCATCCAGATTACCTCTTCCATGCTGCACTGTCTCGTGGGCAAAGCACTTTTGATTCACATTGAGGTTGCCAGCCTCCTAATAGTCTTCTTCCACCACTAACATGAATTTAACAGAGGATATTTGGCAAATTCTATTAAAATACGTAATTCTCCATTAAAATATTCAAATTAAATTTAAAATCCATTTTACCCACACCCATGAAATTCGTAGAAAATACCCGGTTACTGTGGAGCTATTAGTTAGCTCTTTGAACTTTAATTACCCCCAGGACTGTGATTTGCATGGACAAATAAAAAAACACAATGGAGAACAAAGAAGAGGTTCAGCAAAGAAATGAGATAGTTTTCTCACTCTTTCCCCTCATTTGTCCTTTTCTACAGGTCTTGCATTATCAAACAAAGGCATGTATCACGTGCACAGAACAGAAAGCGAGAGAGATGAAATGGGTATCTTTCTGGAAATGTTGTTTGGGAGCCTCGCTTTGAAATTTACATCTCCAGGTTGATCCTTCACTTGCCAGTACACGTGTCTGAGACCAATACTCTAAGAAGAATACTGAACAGCATGAATATGTCTTCTGGATTTCCTTCCTTGGCAATGAGATGGTATTCTGGGGATAGATCATCCAGTCTTGAGCTTTTCTGCTAATCCACTCAGGAGCCAGCCTTTGGGTTCTGAAATAGATCTGCTCCTTCTCTATCAACAAGATGCACGTACTATGCACCAAAAGTCTTGGAGCACAGTATGGAGCCTGAGACTTCTTCAGGAGCTACGAATAAGGGAGTTCTTCCTGTTAAACTCATTACATTTAGAAGGCCCACCAGTCGTTTTTCCTAAAGTGATTTCCTTTCATGTATGTAGAGTTGAAATATTACACTAACAATTCCCATAGTTGTTCCAAGATTTTTCACAGACTTGCCATACCTAAACAACTTTCTCTGTACAGCTTCAAAGATAGGACTAAATATAGCATCCCTATTTAACAATCTTAAAATTTGAAAAATTTTTAAAAGAGGGAATCATCTTCCCCTAATAAGAAGAGGCATACTGACCATAATTCCTCAATTACTTTTACTTTCTAATCCAAATGAACATATAGATGAAAGGTGTTTTTCAAAATGCAGAGTAGGTACAAAATCTTTCATCAGAGGTGAAGTATTTGATATGTCCTTGGTCATGAAAGAAATCCTCAAAATTAAGATTTCTTTTTACATTTCATCTTTTTATAGCCAACTGTCCACATACCCACCAGAAAAAAAAAAATACCATGATGGGTTTTTTTTTTTAATTTAATGAAGGTAACTGATCTTTTTAGAATTTTTCTGATATGCACAGAAACTACTAAAATACACATATTATATATGTATATTGTATATGTAAATATACATATTATATATGTATATGTTGATGTTTTGGATATATATATATATACACCTGTGTGTGTGAGAGCACACGAACGTGTGTGTGCGCTTGTGTGTGTGGGTGTGTGGATGTGTGTGGATACATCTTCAGCTCAAGTAGCAACAGTGACCTCTAGTGTGTCTTTTAAATTTTCTCCCTCTACAACTTTAACTCATTGTTTCTTTAACCTCTAGGGCATTATTTAAGCAAAATGTTACAGTTTCTATTTGGTCTAATTTCTGTATTGACTCTATATGCTGAGAACTGATTCTTGAGAAATCTTTGATCTTGGTAATGTATGATAAAGTAATTTGTGCCTTAATGACTGTAATTATAGTACATAAAGCTGCCATTTAAATGAAATAATCACCCCCCTCCCCAAAAAAAACGTTGGCTTTATTTGCAAGATGGATTTAACTTCAGCTGAATAACTCTTTGAGCGATAAGCCACCAGCATCCACATGCAGTCATGTATTGTTTGCAAGAGTGCTCATTTCTCTTTGATGAGATACCCGCCCCCCAGTTGTTTTTTATTAAAATAACCTTAAGAGAGAACCAAAGAATCCATCAGGTAAAACATTTTTTTTTTCCAGTTTTGGGGGTTTTGCCCTAGACATGTGCTGATGTCAGGGCAGAATCCATGAGAATGAAGTGGCCTGGCTCTGGCAGCTTGTGTCAGCACTTCCATTCCAAGTTCCTCTTTTCAGGAGTTTATAACATTGCAATAAAATTTATTATGGGCTGGGACTTGGCATACAGGAGCCTGGGCTAACACTGTAAAGTAGTTTGGAGGTTTTTTTAAATTCTTTTTTTGTTTTTTCCAAGCAAATGTTCAAATCTGTTGGGTCCTGTTTCCCTTTTGAGGGAGTTCAAAATAAAAGCCCGCTCTCATCTGTTCAGACGGCCTTGGTTTCCCCTGGTCTTGCTTTCCCTGTATGCTGTTAGAGGAGAATTGAAAGGGGTCCCCTCCTGGCCCTATGGTAAACTTTTAGGATGAGTTGGAAACAAACAAACAAAAGTAACAAAGAAGTAAATGTTTCCTGCAAATGAAAAAGGCCCTTAAAACTGTAATTGTTGGAAAAGAGCCTCCAGGGTAGACGAGGGAAACATGAAAAGGTATTCAAGACTGTTTTCTATAATTGGGTGATCTTCTGTGCCCCCCAACAGCTGGGCTTGTTGGCAAACAAGAAGCTGTATGTGGAAAACATGCTCCAATCTGTGTAAACTAAGCAAGCCATAAAAATAAGCATCATCCCCACGTTAAAAACCAAAACAAAACATGCAGAACAGAGCCCTGGAGAACCAGGTGGGAGGACGTGAGTATGTGGTGATGAGTATGTGCAAGCAGATCTGTCTGATAATGTGGCATATAGAAAATATACACTATACATTTCTATTTAATGTATACCTTGTCTTGCATGCCTCCCTTGCCATTGTCTTCTTGTTATTGCCCACGAGAATCTATGTCTCAATGACAATTCCAAGATGACACCCGTCCAGAGAAAGAACAAACAATTGAAACAGAAAAGTGATTAATCCCATGGAAGGAAATTAATTAGGGCTGTACATAGCTCAATAAAGAATGTCAGAGTTAGAAGGAACTTAGCGTATTGCTTGACCAACCTCTCTTGTATTTTCATTTGCAAGTGAATAAGGTCCAGAATGTCAGCTTTTCCACATCAGAGCTGATATTGAACTAGAACACACAGTATATCTTTACAGGTTGTTAATGGGCAGCATGTGTTCTAATTGGACAGTGCCCAGCCTGGTTGATGTTTTTGGATACTTTTGAATATCACTGCTACCTGTGGTCACACACTGAGTTTGTGGCGATAAGCTATATCCTGGGTTTCTCTGCCAATCATCAGAAATTGTTCAGACTCCAAAACTTATAACTTGATAGATCTACCGCAAACGCTTTCTTAAACAGCCCCCACTTAACTGCTGTGCCAGATCAGACCCGCTTGATTAGCAAATGCTCTCTGTTCACTGCATAAAACCCTCCACAGGATGAATGCTAGTGTCTTCTCATCGAGGACCAATGGTATCTACAGTTTATCCCTAAACCTGCTTAAGTCATCATACTTTTTTTTTTTTTTTTCGAGATGGAGTCTCACGCTGTCACCCAAGCTGAAGTGCAGTGGTATAATCTCGGCTCCCTGCAACCTCCGCCTCCCTGGTTCAAGCGATTCTTCTGCCTCAGCCTCCGGAGTAGCTGGGACTAAAGGTGTGCACCACCATACCTGGTTAATTTTTGTATTTTTAGTAGAGATGGGGTTTCACCATATTGGCCAGGCGGTCTCGAATTCCTGACCTCGTGATCATTCGCCTCGGCCTCCCAAAGTGATGGGATTACAGGCATGAGCCACTGCGCCTGGCTGTCATTGTACTTTTTAGTATGATTATGTCATTTAATAAAATATGAAGCTATAAATGTATTTTCATGAATCTATGAAAATTTAGCCAAGCACATTGAAATAATTAATATAGTTGATTTTTGTTTAAAGTAGGATTGTTAAAAAAAAAAAAAAAAGTAGGCTGTTGAAATGGGGTGGGCCAGACAACTGTGAAAAATTAGAAAAAGCTGCAAAACAATGTGGACATTCTTTTGGCAGTCAAAGTGCTTTGCAAATATCACTATATTTTTTTTTTTCAGAGAAATTTCCAAACTGGAAATTGTAGAAATATATTATGGATATGGTTTATATAAGGAAGATACTGTGGAATTCCAGAGGACCCAGACAGGAGGAAGGACCCTCACCCCTGCATCAACAGCTGCAAAATGGATGTGCATTAAAATAAATGTTTAAGTGTAACATCATTTTAAATCTTTCCCCACTTGAACAAACTTCGGATTAATTGATTAACAAGTGGTCTCATCATGTCTGAGTAGAGGGCTCTTCCACTAACTCTTTAACTCTGTTGTCTTTACAGGATTCCAGAAAAGAACTTGTGGTTTTGAGCTCTGGGAGCAGGTAGGGGGTTTGGTATGAGTGGAGGAGGGAAGCAATGGAAGGTGGTAAAGATTTTGAAGAGGAAAAGCACGCTAAGGTGGAATAGGTCCCTTACGAATGACCTAGATTTAGAAGGCAACTGGCAAAGACTGGACATTGGATGAGAGCAAATCCAAATACGAATGATTATTCAGAATTGCTCACTTGGAGAATAAATAGGTTGTGTTGTTCTTAACAGTAATTAGTATAAGCACGCACATAGATTATTTACAGTCTATCCGCTCCTACTTCTCCCAAACTTTCAGATATTTATGGACAGTAAAATGCAGACACTTTTGTGCAGGTTTCTTACAAGGTTGTTTTATGTCTTCCTCTTATCTGCCTTTGCAGATGCTGGACTGTTGTATGTGTCAGATTTACCAGAATCATATTCTTCCCAGTCATTAATTCAGTGAAGTCTCTCCTATTAAGCTCTTTTAATGTATTCTTAAAAATGTTTTCAGCACCTACCATGGAAGCATGTAATGCTAGATGTGGTTTTAACTGTCCTACTGAGTCACCACTAAATATTTTAATGGAGCACAGTCCTTTTGTTAAAATTATTTTTTTTTTGCTTTAAAATGCTTGAGTTAGGGATAGAGGGATAGTGTTCAGTTTGAATCTTCTGGCTTTTGTCAATTTGTGTCAGCCCTTAATGTAATCTTTCCTTTTCAATATAAATATCATAGCAGTTCTCCCTTTTAAAACAACTAAAGAAATGGAGTTTTATTTTTAAATCCAGGAAATGAATATCAGGAAGGAGAGCTTCTTTGCTCTAGTATCTCTTTTGAATTCATGGTTTCAGCTTTTCCAGCTTTTCCTCAAAAGGATTTAAAGGGAATCCTTTTGAGATATTTTTATTTAGATGTTCTTTGTTGTTTTGAGAAAGAGAAAAAATATTCATGGGAAAAAAGCAAGAGAAATCCTGATTTTATTTATTATTTTCATCACTGTAAGCACCTCTCATGTCACTGGGATAATTTTTTTTCCTACATTTGACTAGCAATGTCAGGGTATCCAAAGAGATATACACTATTTTATTGTAGTGCCAAAATAAAGATGTTCACTGCAGTATTGTTTAAGTTAATGAAAAATTGGAAACAATATGAATATCTACAAATAGAGAATTGCTTAAATTAAAATGATGAAATAGAAATGCAGTGATTAAAAGGCTGATGTTATCCATATTCATTGACATGGGTCAGTTAGGTTTTTTTTTAGTGAAAAACAGCAGATTAGAAAAGAAGTAGAGTGTGATTATATTTAAATAAGGTTACACACAGGTATACTCTGACTGGGCCTTACTTTATTGTGCTTCACAAATATTGCATCTTTTACTGATTGTAGGTTCGTGGCAACCCTGCATCAACCACATCTGCTGGCAGCATTTTTGCAACAGCAATGCTCACTTTGTGTCTCTGTGTCACATTTTTGTAATTCTCATAATATTTCAAACTTTGTTATTATTATTATATATGTTTTGGTAATCTGTAATCCGTAATCACTGATGTTACTATTGTAATTGTTTTGGGGGGCCAGGAACAGTGCCCACATAAGATGGCAAACTTATCTGATGAATGTTCTGTGTGTTCTGATTGCTCCACTGATCAGCCATTCCCTTCTTTCTCCTTCTTCTTGGTTGTCCCTATTCCCTGAGACATAGCAATATTGAAATTAGACCAGTTAATAACCCTACAATGGCCTCTGAGTGTTCCAGTGAAAGGAAGAATCTCATGCCTTCACTTGAAATCAAAAGCTAGAAATGATTAAGCTTAGTGAGGAAGGCATGTCGAAATCCAAGACAGGCTGAAAGCAAGGCCTCTTGGGCCAGTAGGCTGAGTTGTGAATTCAAAGGAAAAATTTTTCCAGAGAATTAAAAGTGTTATTCCAGTGAACATACAAATGATAAGATGGTGAAACAGACTTGTTGCTGACATGGAGAAAGTTTAATGGTTTGGGTAGAAGATTCAACCAGCCACAACATTCTCTTAAGCCAAAGCCTAACCTAGAGCAAGACCCTAACTATTTTCAATTATATGAAGGTTGAGAGAGGTGAGGAAGCTGCAGAAGAAAACCCTGAAGCAAGCAGAAGTTTCTTCAGGAGGCTTTAAAAAAAAAAAAAAAAAAAAGCCACGTCCATAACATAAAAGTGCAAGATGAAGCAGCAAGTGCTGATGGAGAAGCTGTAGCAAGTTATCCAGAAGATCTAGTTAAGATCGCTGATGATGGTGACTACACTAAGCAACAAATATTCAATGCAGATAAAACAGCCTTATATTGGGAGAAGATGTCATCATGAACTCTCAAGCTAGAATGCCTGGCTTCAAAGCTTCAAAGGACAGACTAACTTACTTGGTAGGGACTAATGCATCTATCTAGTGACTTTCAGCTGAAGCCAATGATTACTGACCATTCTGAAAATTCCAGGGCTCTTAAGAATTATGCTAAATCTGCTCTTCCTTTGTTCTATAAATGGAACAACAAGTCTTGATGATTTGCGCATCTTTTTACAGCATGGTTTAATGAATATTTTAAGCCCACTGTTGAGACCTACTGCTCAGGAAAAAAAAAATTCCTTTCAAAATCATACTGTTCATTGACAATGCAGCTAGTCACCCAAGAGCTCTGATGGAGATGTACAAGGAGATGTTCTTTTCATGCCTGCTATCGACATCCATTCTGTAGCCTATGGAACAAGGAGTAATTCTGACTTTCCACTCTTCTTATTTAAGAAATATATTTTGCATGATTATAGTTGCCATATATAGCTATTCCTCTGCTAGGTCTGAGCAAGGTAAATTGAAAACCTTTTAGAAAGGACTCACTGTTTTAGATGTCATTAAGAACATTAGTGATTCATGAAAGGTCAAAATATCCACATTAACAGGAATTTGGAAGAAGTTGATTCCAACCCCCAAGGATGACTATGAGGAGTTTGAGACCTCAGTGGAGGAAGTAACTATAGATGTGGTACAAATGGCAAGAGAACTAGAATTGGAAGTGGAGCCTGAAGATGTCCTTGAATTGCTGCATTCTCACGATAAAACTAACAGATGAGGAGTTGTCTCTTATGGATGACAAAAAGAGCAGTTTCTTGAGATGGAATCTGCTGGTGAAGATGCTGTAATCATTGTTGAAATGGCAACAAAAGATTTAGGATATTTCATAAACTTAGTTGATAAAGGAGCAGCAGTGTATGAGAGGATTATCCCCAATTTGGAAAAAAATTCTAGTGTGGGTACAATGTGATCAAACAACATTGCATGGTACACAGAAATCTTTCATGAAAGGAAAAGTCCATAGATATGGCAAATTTGATTGTTGAATTACTTTAAGAAATTGCCATAGCCACCCCAACCTTCAGAAACCACTACATTGGTTAATCAGCAGCCATTAACATCAAGGCAAGACCTCTCACCCGCAAAAAGATTACGACTTGCTGAAGGCTCAGATGGTCATCAACATTTTTTAGCAATAAAGTATTTTTAAATTAAGTATGTCCATTTTTAGATATAATACTATCACATACTTAATTGTCTTGTTGTCTATGGTAAACATAACTTTTGTATGCACTGAGAAACCAAGAACTTCATATGACTCACTTGATTGTGGTATCCACTTTATTGGGAAGGTCTGGAAATGAGCCCACAATATCTCCAAGGCAAACCTATATGCACCTCTGCATATATAAACACATATGTATACAGCTAGGTACTGCATAATGGTCAAGGGAGGCCCACATATAGGACAGTAGTCCTGTAAGGTTACTGTATAATACCATATTTTTACTGTAGCTTTTCTATGTTTAGACATGTTCAGATAAACAAATATTTACTATTATGTTACAATAGTAACAATTGGCTACAGTATTCCATACAGTAACATGCCCTACAGGTTTGTACCCTACAAGCAGTAGGCCATACCATATAGTGTAAGTGTACAGTGACCGGGCTATACCATCTAGGTTTGTGTAACTGTATTCCATGATATTTACACAATGACAAAATTGCCTACATTTCTCAGAATGTATCCCTGTTGCTAAGCAATGCATGACTATATATGTACAGAAAGAGAGAGAAAAGGCTGGGCATGGTGGTTCCTCTCTGTAATCCCAGCACTTTGGGAGGCTGAGGTGGGAGGATACCTTGAGTCCAGGAGTTGGAGACCAGCGTGGGCAATATAGGGAGAACCCGTCTCCAGAAAAAAAAGTTAAAAATAAAGAAATTTAGCTGGGTGTGGTGGTGTGCACCTGTGGCCCCAGCTACTCGGGAAACTGAGGTGGGAGGACTGCTTAAGCCCAGGAGGTGGAGGTTGCACTGTGCTATAATCACAACACTGCATTCGAGCCTGGAAGACAGAGCAAGAACCTATTTCAACAAAAATAAAAACATAGAAGGGAATGAAGAGAGAGAAATATAACAATATAACCAAAATAGTAACAGTGCCTAATTTGGGGGTGGTAGGATTTAGTTTTTTATTATTATTTAGCTACTAAAAAAAAAAAAATTCTTGAAAAACTGCAATGGCTACCACTGTGTGGTGCTTTGGGGTAAATACTGTTGTTTGGCTGACCCAGCATTTATTTTCAGCATTTCTTCCCACAGTACCTTCCCTCTTCAGATTGGAAAAGGAAAACACTTTCCCAGCTTTCTTTGCAACTAGAATGACCATGTGACACAATTCTGGTGGTAAGGCAAAGTGAAAATGTGTGGAGCCCACAGGAATCTAAGAAGGCTCTTCACTTTGTTGTCTAGTGAAGCAGCACCCAACACTCCATCACTGACCTCACAGGCATAAGGGAAAACCAAGGGCATTCCAGAGATGCCGGTCCTGATAGCATCAAGCCTTGACACTGAGGCAAGCAGAGGTCTACTTGCCCATTTGTCTGGTATTTAAGTACCTGCAGCTAAAACTATTCTTAGTTGATGAGGAATGAAAAATAAAATCACCTTTTAACCCCTCCATCATTCCAAATGCCCAGAGCTTACTATTCAGGAAAGCATTTTTATTTCTTCCTCTCTCTGTCTCTCTCTGTGTCTCTGGCTCACACATGTGTATATATGCATTAATGTATGTGCATATGTACATATATTTATCCACCTTGCTTTCTGAAAACGGAAATATATATTTAAATTGCTCTTTCTATAATTTGCTTTTATTTAAATAGTAATGGCATGATTTTATTGGTTCATATAATTCTGTCATATTCTTTTTAACAGCTTTATTGAGATCTAATTCACATACCATACAATTCACCCAATTAAAGTGTATGATTCAATGTTTTTTGTGTGTGAAAAGTTGTGTAATCATCACTACAGTTGTTCTTAGAACATTTTCATCACCACTCTCCAGGAAAAACCCTGCATCCATGAGCTGTCACTTCCCATTTCCCCCCAACTTTCTAGCCCTAGGCAACCACTGCCTTATTCTTTATAACAGCAGCTTAGTTTTCTGTAGCTGGATTTAACATAAATCAATCATTTCTCTACTGATAACTATGTAGGTCATGTGCAGTTTTTCATCATTACAAATAATGCTGTGATGAACCCTCTTCTATACTTCCTCCTTTACCGTTTATTACATGGCTTAACTTTTCTACTTGCATATATTCATCTTTAGAATCAGGGAAAGGAATCTATTGACACTAGGAAATGCAGGTTGTGGCCTACAGAGAGGCACTTAGTGGCGATGACTCAGCTAGGGGCTGAATCCAGCTTGGGCTCCACCTGCCAAGGGAGGTGTGTTCTGGAACAGGCTGCATAAGCCCAGGGGAAGTGGTGCCATTTGGTAAGAGTCTACTCAGGGGATTTCTGTGTTGTAGAAGGTCTCCCAGGACATGGCTTCTTTGATCTTAGGGGAAAGTAGTGGAAGGTGAGATTGGTTGGTGATATAGTTTGGCTGTATCCCCACCCAAATCTCTCATCTTGAATTGTAGTGCCCATAATTCCCATGTGTTGTGGGAGGGACCCAGTGGGAGATAATTGAATCATGGGGTGGTTTCCCCCATACTGTTCTCAAGATTGTGAATAAGTCTCATGAGATCTGACGGTTTTATAAGGGGTTTCCCCTTTCACTTGGCTCTCATTCTTTCTTGCCTGCCACCACGTAAGACGTGCCTTTCACCATCTGCCATGATTGTAAAGCCTCCTCAGTCACGTGGAACTGTGAGTCCATTAAACCTCTTTTTCTTCAGAAATTACCCAGTCTGGGGTAAGTCTTTATGGTTGAGGGAGGGTTTGCAACTCTTGCAGGTTCTTACAGGCCATAATAAGGAGCTTGGATTTTATACTGAGAGTGTCAGGAAGCCATCAAAATCTTTTAAGTAGGGAAATAGTGTAACCTGATTTTTATCATAAAGAGATCACTCTGGTTGCTGTGTGAAGAATTTACTGTAAGCAAGCAAAAGTGAAAGATGGTGATAGATTAGAAAACCATTGTGGTGGCCCTGGTAAGAGATGAATTCAGTGTCAGAGAACTCAGAATTTAGGAAGAGAGATGAAGTATATGTGTTAGGATGATGCAAGGTAAAAAGTGATGTATGTCATAAAACGATTACGTAAAAGACACATGAAATACTATTGACATTCAGAGGTGGAAGGAATTATTTGCACTACATCCTGGAGCTCAGGAGTAGCCTTGTGATTAAGGATTGTAGTTGGGCCTTGACTAGTGGGTAGAAAATATCTTTTGGAAGTAGGGGGTCACTGGGGAAGGTTGGTGGGTAGATAGAGGTATTCAAGAGGAAAGAACATCTTAGAGTCTGTAATATTTACCACTCATATCTAAGGTGCCAGGCATTAAACAGGATTGTTTGACATGAGAAAGGTCCAACCTCAGACCTAGGTACTGAGGACCTAGGTACTGAGAAAGCAGACTACTATTCTGCGGAATGGCCCAAGCTTTGGCTTCCATGGTCACAGTCTTCTACAAGTGAGACATTCCTTTAAGTCATTAGAGTGGGCTGAATGGTGGCCTTCAAGGATATATTCATTTTATAATTCCCAGACCTGTGAATAACACCTTATATAGCAAAGGAGTGAATATTGTCTTATATGGCAAAAAATGTAATTAAGCTAAGGATCTTCAGAGGAAGTGATTTTCCTGGGTTATTTAGGTGGACCCTAAATACAATCAACACGTATCCTTATAAAGGTGCTGTAGGAAGATGTGAAATAGACACACAGACACAAAAGAGGAGAAGGTAAGGTAACGATAGAGGCAGAATTTGGGCTGCAAGCCCAGGAATGCTGGTAGCCACCTGGAACAGGCAAGGAGCAGGTTCTCCCTTGTAGCCTCAGAGGGAACACAGCCCTGCTGATACCTTGATCCCAGTTCAGTCATACTGACTTAGGATTTCTGGCCACCAGAACTGTGATATAGTAAATTTAGGTTGTTTTTAAGCCATCAAGTTTTTAGCAGTTTGTTACAATGGCCACAAGAACTGAATACAGTCACGTAGATGTGAATGCATTATTTAGAAAAGTTTGAGATGCACTGGCCTATGATGTTACCCAGCCTGAGGGAAATAGTTGTAAATTTTACTATAGTTTTATATTTACAAAGACCTTTTGGAACCTCAATACCTTAACTCACGTGTGTAACCCTAGTGGGAGGATGACAGGACCACACTGGGTGAGGGGAAAGACATTTTAAATTAGGAGCAGGAGGCTAATGCGGTGCCATTACAGTCATAACCTTGAGAACACTGTTTTCAATGAGAGAACATGCTGTCTTGTGAGTGCCTCTTCCACCAGGAAGTTTTGATGGGTTTGAGGCCTGGGTTAATCGTGTGACCTTGAACAAGTCGTTGCAGGGCTCTCGATCCCAAATATTTATCTCTGAAATGGAGAAATGAATTCTTACTTCAATATAGGATTTGAATATTAAGGAGGATAATACATGCAAATGCACTATGTAAATTGTAACATGTTATGAATTCAGTAGCATTGTTATTATTTTCTGTGCATGAGACCTGAAGGCTCCAAGTTGAGGAGACAAATGACATCCTAGATTGGATGCCTGTTACTGCACCAGTTTTTGGTGAAGATTAAACAAGGGCAAAGCTATTTACGAGGGCAAACCAGGTGCCAAATATCGTGTGAAATAAGTCACTTCATCCTTACAGCAACCCTTAGGGGATAGGCATTATAACCTCCATTTTACAGAGGAATTGTTATAATTGGAGAGTCTACCACCATCCTAGCACATAGTAGGTGCTCAATAAATGATAGCTGATACTAAACTGGGTCCCCATTGGGCCCTAAAATTTCTGCTTCAATTCTACATTAGGCCTATTCCATTATTTAAAACAAATTTTAAAAGGGCCATGATTTGAATCAAATGATTCTCCTCCGTTGCTTTCTGTAGAGCTAATTTAAAACAATAAGTACCTGCTTTGACTACAGCTCATAACCAGACACAAGCCTCTGCTGCTGGCTGCCCCATCCATGAAGTGGGTAGATAAACAGAACCAGGTATCTCTGTATCATGGTAGCTTGTTCGTCCATGAAGGCTCTAAGGAAGGAGAATGATGCCTGTACCAGCCTACAGAAGCATTCCTCAAGCTTCCCTTTCTGTAAGCACAGGAGAGGAAGGGCCGCAGGGAGGTCCTTCCAACGCCTGTGCTTTGTAAGCTAATTATCATCTTAGGTGGCTGGCAGTCCTCAGGCTTTCCTTCCGGGCCTCTCTAGACAGTGCCATGAAGCGGTCTCGGTGATCTCAGTAATCCCTTTTATTATTCATCTTCAAAATGTCTACTTAGTGGAAGTTAAACTCCAGCCTCACGTCATGTCAAATGCCCTGTATACAGGACAGGAGGTTGGATTTCCTGGTTTGAGAGTAAAAACGGCTTGTATTTGGGTGCTCAGTGATTCAGAAGAGGTTATTTGGCAGAATGAGAATCTTTTTATGCAGGCAGAGCACTAAAGGGGCCTTTAGTAAAATGCACTATCAATTTATAAGAAAAAATACACCACCCTGAGGCATTTCAAGAATAACACATTTACTGTGTCCCTAACAATGATCGTAAGAAGAAGTTCAGATTCTAAGACTAGATGGGTGTTAGATGCCTGTTTACATGGGAGAAGTAGGAGGAGTTAAAAGAGAAAGGAAGGGCATTAATAAGAGCAAGGGTGCTTAAATGCCAATAAGCAAAGGCATGTGATAGTAGAGGAGAAGCAGCAATGTCCAAGAATAATGATACCCCAAGGGATAAGGGGATGAGCAACCTACAAGAGGTCCAATGCATAGCAGGACGTTGGGTCTGATCAGGTAAATGCAGGAAGGTTTTGTGGAGATGATGGCAGTTAAGTGTTGCCCTTGAAAGATGGGAGGGTGTTTACGGCCAAAGCTACAGAGAGCACAGACTAAATAATGGGAATCTTATATGTGAAAGCAAGAACACACGTAGGAAAATACAAAACCTCTCAAGGAGTTTTTTAATCTCATGATTCAGGGATTAATATACAGATCATTATGTACGGCGAATTATTCATTTAATTCAGGGCTAGGCAGGCAGACCAGAACTTGCCCGTGGGAAAGGCTTTAAAAATTCTTATTCAGAGACACATGTGCATCAGGGATTCATTGAACAAAAAGGAAATTGCTTATGAGATTAAACCCAAATTTAAAGGTGGAGCCACCTGGCACAAACCCCACATGGGCATATACAAAGTGAGTTATAACTTGGGCACCAACCCTATACACAGACTTCTCCAGCATACAGCAACACTGTAGTAATAAAAGCACAGACCTAAGTGTTGCAGAGGAGCTCTAGATGACATTGTCTAGCCCCTATGCTTCAAAGAGAGATCTGAGATTCCTGCTGTAGGGCGTGAAGTCCAGAAAGTGACTTGTCCAAGCACATATTGCTTGTAAGCGGCAGAGATGGAAACTGAGTTCTTAGCTTTATGCAGAAGTCCAACTTTCCACTTCAGCAGTCACCTCCTCCTGCCTGTACTAAGCAAGGATTTGAGCTCAGCCCCCTACATCTGAGAAGAGATGACCCTGGAAGAGAAGTATGCTAACCTGGCCCAATTCACCAATAGATAGGTGCCCCAGAAGCATCTGCAAGTGAGATCTTGACACTGTCTCAAAAAATTCTCTCCCCCATACTCTTAATTGATCCCACCATTCTAGTGATTCCTACAATTACTCCTGAAAATCTTCAAAAAATGTTGACTAAAATTCATATACCTTTGGAGGGATACTACATAAGTAATTATTGGCTATTAGCTCCTTAGAATGGCTGAGCCCATCAGATATTTCTCTATGGTAGCTAGTGAGTATAATATAATAAATAGAGAAATACATTTGAAACATTTTTAATAGCAGAGCCTATTTTCAAAAATATATTGTGAAACACCAATCTAGTAACATTCATTTATTATAAAGTTTATCAATTAGATGAATAAGGTTGCTTCGAAGAATTTTTAATTGAGGGTAGGGAAGGACAGTTGCAGCCTCAAGAAGGCATAATATTTAATATGTGTCTGTACAATCCCTGGATTGTTACTGTATACCCAGTTCTAGAAAACACAGATCAAAAAACAGTGGTTAGCATGGTCTCCTAACTGGTTGCATACACCAAAGAATGTCCATGTAATTATCCATTTGGGATGGAGAAGACAATACTAAAACTTCTATTAATTTCACAATATGTAGAAGTTTTAAAATCTTTTAAAACTCTATCTCATCTTTTAAATTTTAATTTTTGCACACTTTCATATGTAGCTTATGTATATAATTTATAAATAAATATGCAGGTATTGAAGGATTGTTCAAAAGTTTCTATTGAGAGAATACATGTCGCAGGGATAGAGATAATTTGAGGCCCTGTTCAGGACAGGGAGAGAGACCTGGGTGGAACCACTAAGGGCCAAATCCAAATCTATAAGCAGATCTGGGCTTGTTGGACCTGAAGCTTAGCCAACTTTGGGGTGCTTCTTTAAGAAAAGGCATGTGAAACTGCGAGTATAAATGTAGGTATGGAATAGAATATATAGTTAGCACTACAAAAGAGGAATCACAGCACATTACTGGAGGTTTATGGATCGGGGTTCCTTTCTTCTGAGATTTCTTAAGCAATTTACCAGAAATATAACACAGAAATGATTCCTACTGGCAGCTTGGCTTCTCTTCTTCACCTTGGAACTCTCTCTCTTTTTTTTTTTTTTTTTTTTTTTGAGATGGAGTGTTGCTCTGTCACCAGGCAGGAGTGCAACTGAGCAATTTCGGCTCTCTGCAACCTCCACCTCCCAGTTTCAAGCAATTCCCTTGCCTCAGCCTCCCAAGCAGCTGGGACTACAGGTGCGTGCCACCATGCCCAGCTACTTTTTTGTATTTTAGTAGAGACGGGGTTTCACCATGTTGGCCAGGATGGTCTCAATCTCCTGAGGTCACGATCTGCGTGCCTTGGCCTCCCAAAATGTTGGGATTACCGGCGTGAGCCACTGCATCCCACTGAGAACTCTTAACAAATTCCAACACTCCCAGGAGCTCCAATGAATAAGATGCTTAAGGCACCTATGGCTACCAGTTACTTGGGGAGAAGAGATGGGCACAGAAGGAAGGAAAAGGATTTGTGGAAGGGTAGAAGAAGGAGTTACAAACCCATCGCCGAAGAATCTTTCTAGAACTGGCAGGTGCTTGTCCTTATTTTGCATATATTGAATGTTATCAACGACTTTGAGTTAAAGTAGAAATTTTATGGGATGGTGCCATAAAGATGTTAAGCATAAGGGCTGGAGTTAGGCACCACCAGTTTCCATTCTAGGATAAACAGTGGTCCCAGAGTACTGGGACTGTCAGAGGTTTAGCACTGCAAATCCCACACCCCAGTACACTCAGGTCTCACAGCTGGTCCCCCATTCCCAACCAGCTCTATTACTTAGTAATTGTAAAAACCATGGACAAATTAGCTATCTGGCTAAACCCAAGTTTCCTCGTCTATGAGATGGGGATAAGAGGACTATTTCACTCAGCGTTCTTTTGAAAATAGAATGAAATAATCATCACTGAAAGATCCAGAAGGCTGGGGAGAGGACAGGCAGGGTGCTGGTGGAAAGAGGGGCTGCTGTGGGGTCTGGTGCTGTGGGGACCTTTGCCAGTTTCTGTCCAACCCTTCCCCCAGCGTTGTGTCCCTGAATTTTCATGGCACCTTTTATTTATGGTCAGGGAACAATTCTCCAGAGAGTTTCTTGCTTTCAGGAAAGCCTGGGCACTGCATCATCCTACCAGGTCCTTGAGTAAAAACACAGAGGAGACCTCGTGAACACCTCTGACCTTTCTGACATCCCATATTCCCCAACTCTGCATTGAAGAGCTTTTTATGCTTGTAGAAGGCCAAGAAAGTAGTAGTGCTTTTTTATTTTTTCTTTTCATTTCTTCTTTTCTTTAGAAAGAAAAAGGAGAAAGCATCCAATCCAGAGATTAAGACATTTAAAACACAGGAGTAAAAAAGGAAATTATGCATTAGGGAGGCTGCCATAGTACAGAAGAAGGAATGACTTTCTCTTTTATTTACTCATTTGTGTACCAGAACTGCAGGATTGAGATTCTGCTCCTCCGAATATGAGCTGTGTGACCCTGAACAACTCACTTAAAACTTTCTTGGGTTTTTGTTTCCTCTTTCATAATGTTAAAAAAAAAAAAAAAAGAATACGATACCCATAAAGTTATTGGGGGGGGGGTAAATAAATGAAATAATATAAATAAAGCACTTAGCCCAGGGCTTGCCATTTTTCTTTTTATGAAAGTAAAATACAAATACAGACAATTTTTGCACCTTCTAGATAGAGCCCTCAGTCATAACAACAGGATCCAAATTTGTCTCTTTTCATGTAAGCAAACTTATAATAAAGCATATAGAACACTTTTCAAAGTATGTGTTTAAAATTGAACTGAGGAGGAAGAAAAACTCATGCCCTTCTTTTTTTTTTTTTTAAGATAGATTCTCGCTCTTTTACCCAGGCTGGAATGCAGTGACATGATCATAGCTCACTGCAGCCTCAAACTCCTGGGCTCAAGAAATCCTCAGCCACCCAAGTAATTAGGACTACAGGTGTGCACTTCTATCTCTGCCCAGCTAACTTTTATTTTATGTTTTTTGTAGAGACAGAATCTCACTATGTTACCCAGGCTGCTCACGTACATTGAACTTCATTGATAACAGGGATTTCTGAAAAGAAGACTGTGTAGACTATGGCTTGGAAACAGCCAGAATTATCCTCAAAGGGCATGTGTCCTGGGGCTCTTGGAGGCGGAGACAGGAGATGAGGTCTCATGCACTGGAGCAAAGAACCCTCTCAAAACTCCCTCTGTGTGCACTGTCTGCAAAAGTGCTGTGCAAAATGACATGGGAATAAGAGGTAGAGAATTATAAGTGTCATGATCTCATGTTTGGAGAACCATCTATGGATCTCAAGCCACCCTTATCAGCATTTTAAAATCTGGGTTTAAAACACGTGGGACCAGCGGGGCGCGGTGGCTCACGTCTGTAATCCCAGCACTTTGGGAGGCCGAGGCGGGCGGATCACGAGGTCAGGAGATCGAGGTCATCCTGCCTAACACGGTGAAACCCCATCTCTACTAAAAATACAAAAAAATTAGCCGGGCGCGGTGGCGGGCGCCTGTAGTCCCAGCTACTCAGGAGGCTGAGGCAGGAGAATGGCGTGAACCCGGGAGGCGGAGCTTGCAGTGAGCCGAGATCGCACCACTGCACTCCAGCCTGGGCGACAGAGCGAGACTCCATCTCAAATAATAATAATAATAATAACGTGGGACCACTAGGTTAAGGAGAAACATTGCTAGGAGAGGTTTTGCAGGTTGTTACTGAATGCTTTCTCACTTTCCCTGTGCTAATTTGGAAACCAGCAAACACTGCAATATGCATGCTGACTTGGAGGGTATAAAATGCATCCTCCCAAAGATTGGCAGAAGATGTAAAAACATTGGAAATAGGACTCAGTGAAACTTGAGGAGTTTATAGTCATGTTGGCTGCATCCAAATGCAGCTTAGGCATTTAGGTGCCTAAATATTTTATGGAAGACAGTAGAGGTCAAACACTCCCTCTCTAAGTCCAAGTAGTATGTGGACTTATAATTTCCATGGATTCAGACGGAATCAGAAAGCAAGAAAATATTAGGTGGCCACCTTAGGAATGTGAAAATTGCCTCATGCAAGAGTTTCTACAGGTAGAGAACAAGTTACAACCTTCCCTTTCAGCTGCTATACACCAAAAGGCTAAACATTGACCCCCAAAATGGAAAAAAAAATAGGTTTCAGCTCACTTCCTCTCTTTTCTCAGGTGGAGTATACAATAGGTTGAGATATGGATGACTGGATAAAACAATGGGATGAAAAGAGGTGAGAGGAAGGGAGGAGGAGGAGAGGGGAGAGAGAAGAGAAACTAGCAAGAAAAGTGGAATGAAAAGAACATGGCTTTCAGGTTTATGGTTTGGGATTTTCAAGTCTACAAATGAGCCACTGTTTTCAGCTTCCATTGGCATCCAAAGGAAACACGTAAACAATCTTAATTCTGAAATAACTATTGCACTGTGAGCAAGTGTCAAATACTGTAGATCTAGGTAGATGTAAGATGCTGACCTGGGTGGCAAATACCAGCAAAACCTGGGCATGTTGAATCTGTCTACTATTTGCCATATGTGTAGCCCTTATGACTTTCCTTCAAGTGTTGCCCATGCAACCATAGATGCCTTGCTCCCTTATGCATGGGGCAAGGATGAAAAACTTCCAATTAATTTTAACAATGAAATAACTGAAGCCCTTTGATTAACTAATGTTCTACATTGGTTGATGTGCATCAGCTGCTTTTGAACATACCATGCCCAACAATCTGGCTCAGTTCAGATATTAACAGTAAAATAAAATATCCCTTTACCTAAAGTAAACACCATCATGGGGATAAATGAAGAGTAAAATAAGATGAGAATTTGGTTAATTGTATTTATGAGTCTCATGCACAAAGAATACTCTACTTGGGAGCCTTTCAGCTCTGCCAGAACTTTAAAAATGGCTCTTCCATAGAATAATTTATGATCAGACTTCTTGTTTTAACTGATTCCTCCTTAATGCTCAGTTGCAATAGAAAACAAAAATAAAAATAAAATCAATAATATCCTATGTGCTTTCCTCTTGAGATTTCTATTTAAGTCCCCGAATAAATTTTCATGTCACAAAAGCATTCAGATATTTTTCCATCTCTGCCAACAGATTGCACTAGACAATATACCCCAGCACTATTTAAAGATCAACCACATAAAATAAATAAAAATGCACTTGGTATAAACAGTGACAAAAAGTATAAACATTCAAATGTTCCATTTGCCTTGTAGAGAAATATTTGAAATAGGAGCCAACATTCAATTTTGGGGGTAAAAATTTTTAAACATTCTGTTATTATTGACCAAGGCAATCTTGAACTACTTTAGCAATAGAAAATACCTTGGATGTTGGATAAAATGCTAACTCCTTAGGCTGACATGAAAAGTGATCACTATCTACGTTACCTCATGCCTCTGTCGCAAACAGTCTTACAACACCTTCACGTCATTTGCTCCAGCCAGTCTAGTTTAGGTATTATTCCCATTGTCCCTGCCTATCTGGACACTCTTGCCCTGCTCATTTGCTGGAGTTCATCCCCACGTACTAGGTTCTTCGGTTTCCTTCTCTGCCTTCAAAAGCCGGCTCCTTCAGAGCCACTGCCAATTTCACATCCATCAACTTTCCTGAATAACAAAAAGTTAGCTCTCCTTCCTTCCAAATTAGTATATTTCTTGTCAGTATAATTCATTTGGAAAAAGAAAAAAGAATAAAACCTTTACTTTCTTGCCCTATCTCTCTAAACAGTGTTCTAAGTATAGTTACGTCTTGTTTCACCAATCCTGCTTTAAGTGTTTCAGGGATAGGATTCATGTCCCTCACTGAATTTGGTGTCTTCACAAAGCAACAGTGCAAGTTGAAGAGATGTTCATGTAAGATCTGGATAATATTTGTCTTGGACTTACCCTCTAGCCATATCAAGAAATACTCATAAATGTCAATCCATAAGACCATAATTCACCAAGACAAGGAACATGATTGATTAGATAGAAATTGTGAAGAAATAGACCTTGAAACTCTCCTTCTAGTAAGCAAGGAGATACAGACTTTTATTATTTTGTAACAGTTTTTCTTTAGTTCAATAAAATCTTCCTGGGAGGACATAAAATCCATTGTCCTTTCTAAACCCACAGCTTATTATAAGCCACCTGTTAGAACAATACAGATAAGTTGGGTGTCTCATATTACACTAAGCATTTTAAACTAAAGATATTGACACTACTAGTTTGCATTTGTAAAAGCAGAACAATAATAGTAACAGGAATTTTGCTGTTGACATTTCTTTAAAGGATCCAAGACTTACTCATCATTTGCAACTCTAATACAGATTACTTTTGTTGACTAGAGTCTTTGTTTGTTTTCTAAGTTTGTAGGTTTGCTTCAGTAGATTGACAAAACAGGAGATTTAAAAATAAACCAAATATGGACTGAATAGTAAGAGGCTTTCTGAACATATCCAGGTAAAAACCTTATGTGTCTCATCAGTCACCCCCTTCTCCAAAGGCAGCATCCCTGTCCATTGCTCTGACTCCATGGATCTACCTTAGTTTCTGTACTCTGTGATGGCACTTGATGCTCATCACTTTTCAAGTTGGGAGATGTGGCCTTGGCCACAAAGGTCTCAATATTTTATCAGGCCTTGGTTCTGCACCTGTTTCAGCTTTTCTTAATGCTGCATTTTACCAGGCTGTTTCATACATCATTAAATGGCAACTATCATGATTGTGCTCCCTTTCTGATCGACTGCAATGTTAACATCACGTTGAACACCACACATGCTTTTCCCAACTTGAGCAACATTGTAGTCATGAACATTAAATAGTATTTCCAAATTAAGCCACCAACGGAGCTCTTGTTACTACTGAAGCAAGTACATGTCCTTGGTCTTTCAGAGAGGTACAGTATTAATGCCAGATAATGAATTTGCCAACCAACCTGAATTTGGGGGTCTCTCTTTCTCCTAGTGTGGTCAGAGTCTAAACTGTAAGAACTTCACAAAAGGCCAATATTAAAGTGACAGCATTGTAAACCATGGATCTAGAACAACTTCAATTAATATTTATTGAGAACACCATCTAGGAGAGAAATGGGAAGTAGCAAGTACACAGATCTTGCCTTCAAGGAATTTGAAAGCAATGTAGGAGAAAATAAAAATGTATGGGAAAATATTATAACAGCACCATCTTTTGACAGATGCTTGTAGCTGTGTTCTGGAAACCCCTCCAGTTCCTACCTCTATCTTAGCACTTATCTACTATGTTGAAATCATCTGAGAACATAGCTGCCAGTGGACAGGGGTTGTTTCATTCATCTTTGAATCCATCATGCCTGGTACGGTATATAAAACCCTTTAGTAACTGAAAATATATGTTGAACTAACCCAATCATGGTGGTAGGTGAGATCAAAGAGGGGAAAGATTGGGGAGTCTGATGTGGAAAGACGATAAAGATACCACCCAGGAAACCTTGCTAAACACAAAGAAATGGATATTTTCTTTTCTGTTTCTCATCTATAAAACACATCATCTAACCTGAAGGCAGAGGATGCATTTTAAGAAGACAAGCATTCTCATCTAGGCAACTATAATGCTGGAGGATGAAGAGAACCAGTTGCAAAATTATGCACTTTGCATCCTGGTTTTCCCTTTGAAATGATACTCTTGTAAACCTGAACTCGCTGCTCACAAAAGCATTTCACTACTTTTGTATAAGACATTACCCTCCTCTCCCTCCACCCCGCACCATTCTCCCTAGGCTTCTGGAAATGTGGAGTCAGTATCTGCAGACACATATGAAATGGCAACTCAAGGATTTATCTTGCTCCTGCATGAGAAAACACAGCTTCATCAGAATTATTTATATAGGTGAGGTTGTGGTCTGAAATATCCAGATAATAACTTCAAAAGTCTGTACTTATCACTATGTGTATTGATTGGGCTGGCATGAGGAAGACTGAAGATGGAAACTTTAGAAACCTTGGAAGATTTCAAGTCATCTGGGGAAAGGGAGATTTTTCTCCCCCAGCCCCCACCCCGCAAAAACAAACCATGAGTCTAGAAAATAAGTTGTAAGCTGCCCCAGCAGCATGAATTTTGTGCCTGAAGTAGACCTTGCCAATAATTTCCTGGAAACGCTCCTTAAAAAGCACTTTGCAAAAGCTGTGGGTCTACAGGCAGGTAAAATTTCTCTGAAGTGTCAGGTATTATTTTCTTGTGAATTTTGCATTTCACACTACATTATAGCCATGTACATTTCAATATAAGTCCTTTCCCTACCTCCTCTGATTTTTGATCACACAGTGATATCCTATTGTTGGCCCACTTTGAGCAACAGGACTCCAAAATATAAATTCCGAGATCAGAAATTTCTCTTTTCCCAAAGTGTTAGGTTGCTGAAGACCTATGGCTTCTTTCCTGAGGCTGTATCGCCTATAACCATGCCCAACAAATGTGGACATTTATAAATGTCACATTTCTGCTTCTCAATTAAATGGCTGTCACTTAATCATGAATATGGCCAATATGTATTGAGCATTTGCTATATGCAAGGTACTAAGCTAGGCCTCTGTAGGTGAAGGAATAAATCAGAGTGTGGGAAACAGACAGTGATGGCTCATCTTTCTCACCCAAGCTCAGAGAGCTTGGGACAGAAAATACTCTGAATTAAAGCATGAATGTGCCACCCAACCCCCTCAGCAGGAGACCTTTGAAGCCACTCAGCCTTGGAGGTGGAACCTACTCACTTCCACCCCCAGGTGCACTCAGAAAGATGTAAAAATACAGACCTAATTTTCTGAGAATGGGGCAGAACTCATAGTTTTTTGTTTGTTTGTTTTATGTAACACCTTCATTTAAGCACAATCCTATTAATTTTCCCAGGTGGTTAATTTTTTTATCTCCTGGTTGATGGTGGCATATTTTCTTTCCTGACACTTCTGGGAATATCTGAAACACAATCCTCTTACCACAGATTTATAATAGGAAGTTTGATTAACAGAAAAACAGCAAGTGTAGCCAGCAGAGTTCCAGGGAGGACAGGGGAAGAAATGCTATCTGTCCTTTTCACTGTTGTTACCCTAGTGCCTTTTGTGGCTCCATAAATATTTATCTGTACTAAATAATCAATTCCAGAAAAGTGTTGGCCTATCTCAGTCTGTAAAATTGTTTACTTAACTCCTGTACTTGAAAAACCTGGGAGTGTGCTGCCTCACGCTTCCATTCATACTGCAGTTTCCTTTCAATAAGAAATCTACTAAAGATGGCCTCTCAAGTCCTTACATCATGGGCGATCCAACTGTCACCAGCAGGTACCTGGGTGCTTGTACCTTTTGTGGGCACTATGGGACATCCTGTAATCATGGAGGTGGGGATCATTTTCATCCAGATAGTCCAGATGGTGATTCTTCTACAGAAAACAATTTTCAAGCCCATTAGAAAATAGAAAAAACACACTTGATTTTTTCAAAAGCTCATCATTTTCTCCTTTCTATTTTTCTCTTAGTAGAGGCACTGGGCACATCCCTTGAGTCTTCCAAGAATCTCACTGTGTTTAGGCTTCACCTTCTCCTTTTAGCGTATTTCTGTATTATGTTGTTCTTATACACTTACATGATCATTAACAATGTTATCACATTCCAGTGAATTTAATAAACATACATGGAGCGTGTGCAGCAAGACGGCCCTGTGCTAGGAAGACTGGAAGACACAATGATGAGTAAGGCTACTATGGAAGCTGCTCTCAGGAAACCACCTGTGGAGCCAGTCATGCACATTCCCAGCCTTGGCCTAACAAACCAAGAGAGCAACATTCACGGGAGGCTTGGGGTCACCAATGAGCAAGGGGTATGTCCATCTGGAAGGGTTGCAGACTGCTTCACAAGTTGAAGATAACATTTCCATTGAACAGTGGATCCGAATTTGACCAGAAAAGGAGGATGGTGAGAAATAGCATTCCCAGTGGTGGGCAAAGACACCGAGGCAAGAGAACACAGAATATATTTAGGAAATGACAAGTTATTCTTTGTAAAAGGGGAAATATCTGGAATCTTTCATCACAGATAAGGCTGGGAGGGTAAGTTAGGGTTGATGGAGCTCCTGTGAGGCCAAACAAGGGAAGAATCAGAGCTCTAGAAGAGTCCTGAGCAGGACCTCTGGGGTGTTGGGAAAATTCCTTCCCCATATGCAGCATGGCATGCATTCTGGAAGAAAACTTCACCTGAGTTGTCTTCTACCATATATCCAACTGACTCAGGAGGCTAAAGATTTCTCTTCTCCTTTTAATCATAAATTGGCAGTTATCAATGGCTGCCAATTTATGAAAAGATTCTTTAAAACATGAAGAGCTCGATGCAGTAGTAAGATTGGCCAGGGAACCATACAGAACTGCTACATTCCTATGAATTCATTCTGCTTCCCATATGCACAGAGCTGAAAAATAAAAATGAGACTCTACTGTCTGTCTAAGAGGGGTGTGCTATGAGTAGGCTTTGTGTCCCCACACAAACCTCAACTTGAATTGTAATCCCCAGGTGTTGAGGGAGAGACCTAGTTGGAGGTAATTGGACCATGGGGGAGGTTTCCCCATGCTGTTCTCATAATACTGAGGGAGTTCTCATGAGATCTGATGGTTTTATAAATGGCAGTTTCCCCTGGGCTTTACACGCTCTCTCTCTCACCTGCCAGCATGTAAGATGTGCCTGCGTCCCCTTCTGCCATGATTCTAAGTTCCTCGAGGCCTCCCCAGCCATGCGGAACTGTGAATCAATTAAACCTCTTTTCTTCATAAATTACCCAGTCTCCGGCAGTTCTTTACAGCAGTGCAAGAACAAACTAATACAGGTTGGCTTCAAAACACATTTTTAGAATTATATGCTTCCTTCATGTCATAGACTATTAAGGATTATTTTTGAACACTCATTTATCTGTCCAGATTTTAATCTCTGTCTTCTTCTTGTCTTTTCCCATTTTCCACCACCAAAAATAATCATCTAGTACACGTAGCACAACATGGACCATCTAGAACCTGCAGAGAATAGTGAAGAAAAGAAGCAGAACCTGAAGACAGAAGAAGAAAATGGAATAGATGCTGAAAGCTACAAGGAAATGTCAATATTTGGTGGATGGCAGAAAGTGCCCCCTGTAACCAGATGTAGATTTTACTTCAAAAGAATCCTGCTGAGGCAACCCTCTGGGGTTAGAAACCATTGTGATGCTTTTGAGCCTCTAAACCTTCAAATTTAACTTGGTCTTGACAATCATAAGGTCTGAGCTGCTGCACATGGTATGATTTTATTCCCCTGGTTGTCCTAGAAGTGGAAAAAGAATCACTTTCAAATGAGAATTTTTATTGTTTTCATCACAGGAGCTTCAGTTGGGCTATTAAAAAAAGGCTTTCTTTTATGAAATTTCTCTTAGAAAACAATGGATTATAAGATAAGAGGAAATGACCTCAGGCAAGTGAAAAAGCACTGGTAAAGTTGTGAGGAAACTTTCTCCAGAAATTTCTCTGGATTTGTGTGTTCTGTCAAACTGCAGCCACATCCAGCCTTCCCTTTCTCCACCCCTAGGCAGTAAAACGGTGACAGGGCTAATTTCTAGTCTGTTCCCCCTCCACTTAGGTAACTGCACAGCAGGCATGATCTGACCCAGTCTTCTGTAAACCACTCCCTAACCCTAGCCAAGGAGGAAACAGATATGTTGTTTTCTGGTATTTGAAGAACATAAAGCAGTATACCTGCCCCAACTGCTATCCAAACCATGAGTGACTTTGCAGTGCTCTTTGGGAGTAAACCGGAGAGTTTGGCAGAAGAAAGCAAAGAGATAGAGGGAGAGAACTTGAAGCATTTTCTGAACTTTGTCTTCATTTGGCAAACAAATCCTTAACTTTGGAATCTGTCCTGGGCCAGCTTTGTTGTGTGGGATAGAGAGAAGAACCTATTGTTGCACTGGGGAGGCAGAATGTGTCCACAGATGCTAGTAACCCAAATCACTCTGCATAGAAACGTAAATACGAAGTCAGCTCCAGTACCCCTGTAAGTGACCTTCCACCCACCATTTCAGGCCCTGCTGGAGGAAAAAGGCTCCAAAAGAAAAGATTCCTTTCTCATGAAAAAAGGGAAGTGAGTAATACCCGATGTTTCCCATGCTCATTGCCTCTTTTACAAAGAATTGGAATTCCTCTGGCATTAGATGTAATCTGTAGGCATTGCATCTCACCTTCAGGGGAATTTCTAGTTCTCTAGAGCTCACTTTCCCAGCCCAGCTCTTAGGAGACACATTCCATGGAAGGCATCTAACTTACATGTCAGGGACTGCAGGGCAATCTCTAATCCTGGGCAGCCCTGAACTGGACATCCAGTGTATTGGTGCTTCCATCACTCTATCAATACAACCGTTTGAGCTGCCTCGCCCCATTGGGATTTCTGGGGGGGAGATGATCTGATGCTAGATATAAAAGTGATCTGAAATAAAAGTCCACTTGCTTTTTACCTGAAAGGGCTCATATCTGAGATCTGCTGAGAAAGGTCTAACAGCAGTAACAGCAGTGCAAGGAACTTTGGCTTTATTCCAGAGCACGCTAACTAGAGGTGGGAAATTCCATATATCTAAGATCCAAACAACTAGAAAGCACAAATAATTGGTTGGCATGGGGCAAGGGGAGGAACTTCTTTCATCCATGTCTACTATGAGAAACATAAATATAGTCATCCCTCACTATGCAGGATAGGTTCCAGGATCCCCTTGCAGAGACCAAAATCTGCGAATACTCAAGTCCCTTATATAACATGGTGTAGTAATTACATACACATATACCTCCCATGTCCTTTAAATCATTTCTAGATTACTTACGATGCCTAATACTATGTAAATGCTATTAATACATAAAAATTTGTTATACTGTATTGCTAGGGATTAGTGAGCAAAAAAAGTCTGCACATATTCAATGCAGACAGTTTTATTTCCCCCGAGTATTTTCTAGCCACATCTGGTGGAGTCCATGGATGCAAAACGCATGGATGTGAAGGACAGATTGCATATAGGACATGATAAGGGACCACAAAAGAGAGTGATACGGTTTTGCTGCGTCCCCACCCAAATCACAACTTGAATTGTATCTCCCAGAATTCCCACATGTTGTGGGAGGGACCCAGGGAGAGGTAATTGAATCACGGAGTCCAGTCTTTCCTGCGCTATTCTTATGATAATGAATAAGTCTTATGAGATCTGATGGGTTTATCAGGGGTTTCCACTTTTGCTTCTTCCTCATTTTCTCTTGCCACTGCCATGTAAGAACTGCCTTTCACCCCCTGCCATGATTCTGAGGCCTCCCCAGCCACATGGAACTGTAAGTCCAATTAAACCTCTTTTTCTTCCTAGTCTCAGGTATGTCTTTATCAGCAGCATGAAAACAGACTAATACAGAAGGCAACTTCCTATATCATGTGGTAGGGGAGAAGAGGGAAGGAACTGTTTCAAAATTAGTCTAATATTCTTTCCCTTTTACATTTATTTTACAATTTGATGATAATTAAGGGCTTTAATGAGGATAAAATTACTATATAAATCTTCAGTCAGTTTTGTGCCATCAAACAATACATTACTTTCCGGAGAGTTTCATCACCTGGTATAATACCAAACCTCAAGTGGCATGTATTTCGCCACTCCTAGAAGTGACCAACATTTCTAAACTAACCCATACACTCCTCAATTATTTCCAAGACATGGAAATTGATGTTTTCACACATCTGTAGGAAAGTATAGCAAATAGCCTTTTGGGGATATTTCTAGATTTTACTACACATTTCGAAGAAACTTGAAAAAACTAGTCCAATAACCAGTTATAGTTAGTATTCAAGATATTTGGTGATGAAAGTTAGGATTTGTTTAGATGTCTAAATGTGCATGATACAGTTTGGTTCCATGTCCTCACCCAAACCTTACCTTGAATGCTAATCCCCATCTGTCACAGGCAGGACCAAGTGGAGGTAATTGTATCATGGGGGGTAGTTTTCCCATGCTTTTCTCATGATAGTGAGTCTCATGAGATCTGCTGGTTTTATAAGCATTTGGCATTTCCCCTGCTTGCACTCACTCCATCCCGCCACCCTATGAAGAAGGCACCTGCTTCTTCTTTGCCATCCACCATGATTGTAAGTTTCCTGAGGCCTCCCCAACAATGTGGAACTGTGAATCAATCAAACCTCTTTCCTTGATAAATTACGCGATTTCAGGTATTTCTTCACAGCAGTGTGAAAATGGACTAACACAGTACACAGATTTTTTTTTTTTTTATATCGCAATACACACCTTGATTGATTGGTCTGTGACTTTCTACTAGTCTTACTGCCATCCTTTAGAATCATTATTTTAGCAATTTATCCTCTCCTTGCCATTCCAATTTTCTTGGCATACTGACTACAGTAAGAGAATAATCTAATCCTCCCTATTCAATTGCTGGTTTTGTAGAAGGACCAAATGATATAATCAGAGCAATGAGTACAGATGAGAAACAGCAGTGAATGGTACAGTCCCAGCTTCGTGGTAGATGTTTCATGAAATATCATATCTGGGAATGAATTCCTTAGGGCCTCTATTAGCTACAGCTTTTTGCATCCAAGGGGAGTATAGCATAGTGGTTTCAAGCATGGTCAGGCAGTGGTGAGCATGCATTTCAAATTTTTGGTCACCAAATTGCAGTGAGGAGTCGGCATGTTGGTGAAGTGTGCTTTGACTCCCATGTCTCCACGTGTGTTTTGTGGGCCTGTGTGGAGGTTAACTGCTCAATTTAACTACATGTTTAGCTAGATGAATACAAGAGGGAAAAAGTATCTTCTTTCTTTGAAATTCTTACTTCCCTGGTGAACCTTCATGACTACCCCATCTCATCTCAGTAAGCCAGCACCCCATTCTCTGCCAATCAGAGTCACACACTACCTGAAGCCACCTTATTCATTTCTTGCTTGGTGCCCGCTTCCTACCATGGAAATGGAAGCTTCTTGGCTGGACTTGGTTTTGTTTACCATTGTATCCCTATTACCTGAACTAGGTGCTCAAATACAGAATTTTAGTAGAGAATGCTGCCTTTCATGCAAGTAAGAGAAAAACAAATGAAGGCTTACAAGTATTTGCCTGAATGTACATAAAACATCTCTGAGAGCATGATGCACACTTGATAATATTGATTGCTTTGAGTGCCAGGAAAGAGGGAGATTTTTCACTGTTTACCCTTTTGAACCTCGAGTTTTTACTATACAAGTCAGTCATATGCTGTATAGGAATGTTCTGGTCAATAATGGACGTCATATATGGTGGTGGTCCCATAAGATTATAATGGAGTTGAAAAATTCTCATCACCTAGGTACATCTTGATGATTCTGGCTCTGTGTAGGTCTAGGCTAATGTGTGTGTTTCTGTCTGCTTTTAAACAGAAAAGTTTAAAAAGTAAAAAAATGAATTTTTTTTTAAATAGGAAAAGGTTTATAGAATAAGGATAGAAAAGTATTTTAGTACAGCTGTACAATGTGTTTGTGTTTTAAGCTCAGTGTTGTCATAAAGCTTTTTTTATAATTTTAAAGTTTATAAAGTAAAAAAGGTGGTACAGTAAGCTAAGATTGATTAGTGAAGAAATAAATTTTCTAAAATAAATGTAGTGTTGCCTAAGTGTAGTGTTTATAAACTCTATAGTACTATACAGTCATGTTCTAGGCCTTCACATTCATGCACCTGTTACCTACTGACTCGCCCAACTTCCAGTCCTGCAAATTCCATTTACTGTAAGTGCCTCACACAGGTGTACCATTTGAAAAAATCTTTCATACCTTATTTGTACTGTACCTTTTCTTTTAGATATGTCTAGATATAAAAACACTTACCATTGCATTACAATTGCCTAAAATATTCTGTCCAGTAACATGCTGTACAAATTTGTAGTCTAGAGCAATAGGTTATACCATATAGCCTAGGCATGTAGTAAGCTAGAACATCTGGGCTCGTGTCAGTGCATGCTATGATGTTCACACAATGACAAAATTGCCTAACGATGCATTTCTCAGAAGGTATCCTCATTGTCAAGTGACATATGACTGTATTTTGAATATGTGATTGTATTAATGATTCAAAACCAGACGGTTAAAGTTTTAAAAAATGGAGTGCTCTATTCTTGGGAGCAGAGCTTAGATGCCTCTGAAGAGTATAATTATTTTTCCATTATTGTCAGTCCTATGAGCCTTCATGCTCTTTGGTTGTCTAGGGGAGTCCAAATCATCCTACACTTTTACATATTTCGCCTCATCATCTTCAAATATTAATCAAATATAACAGTATTAAAAGACTCTTGCCCCTAATTCAGATTATTCTATGGCACGAGAGAAAAAAATTGAATGAACCAATTACACAGGAAGGATGGAATTGCATAATTAAGAACATTCATGATGGTTTTACTGAACAGCATTAAAACAGTCCATTTTCCAATCATTCATTGCTTTTGTTGGACACCATCCTGACTTAATAGAATGGTTCTTCTTAACACTGTTAATTTCTGGAAGAGCTCCAAGGCAAATGAAATCTCGATACTCATGTTCTGGGAATACAAGTTGTGAAACAGTAGAGGTAGGCGGTGTAGGGGAGGTCTCGTTGAAGATCAGTTTCACTCTGCAATCTGACAGGGCTTTTTGTTCCTCATCAAAACCTCCACACTTTATCTCCATGCTTTCCCTAGCCTCTAGAATGATCAGTCCCACTAAACAAGATTCAGGCAGCCACTCTGAGAGGACAAGGAGAGAAGCTCAAACCGTACTGTAGACAAACTATTTCATGCTTTTCGCTGCCTGCTTGCCCCACACAAGGGAGTTGTACATGAGTGATTTTAGCTCATGTAATCATCTCAAATAATTATAATAACATTAAGGAGAAGAATATTAATAACAATACCATTGCTCTTATGGATCGATCCAATATCTTACCTCAAAAGAGGCCCAGGCTTTTTCGTGGATATGATTAGGGTTACCCTTGCTGTGGACTAGCATAGGAGGCTGAGATAAAAGCTCTTGATGACACTGCTTCTTAAATGCCTAAAGATCCAAATGACCCCAAATCCTCCATCTCCTGCCCACCATCCAATGTTCTGCTCTCTAATGCACCTTGGGGCAGTTAGGTATGCTCCTGGCTAAAGGAAGATACAGCAAAACAGTTAACAAGTTTACGGAAAATCCATTGCTGAACAGTGAATTAGGAAACTTCAGAACTAAAGGAATCACATTTTTATCACAAGACAGTCAATTTAACCACAACATATCTCTGGGATTATAACTCTAAAGTACTCCAAACAGTTCTTGATATGTACAAAACTTTGATGCAGACTTTGCTAATTAAAAAATGTGTATTCTTTTAGGTAAGGTAGAAGTTTCCTTTATATTCTCTATGGGGGGAAGAAAAGGTTGCCTCCCTAATTAGAAGAGTAAAAATAACTCCAAAAGTAACATGTACCATAAGTAAATAAACTTCTTTCAAACATTTTCGAAGTATTTATTTACTTATAAGCAACAAGTAAGCTTGCTTAGAAGATATTCATAAACCAGAAAATATCTCCCTCTATGCACTTGAAAAAGGCATTCATCTTTAAGGATCTTTTAATTAAAACTTTCCTAAATTCTTACAAATCAATGAAGTTTTTACCAAGTCTAACATACCTACTACAAACGAAATGTGTACACATCTGAATAGTTTTCAGTTGAGTACATTTCTAACTTCATTTCAAAATTTTGTTCTTAGGCTGACCACATTTGTATTTGAAATAATGTATTTCAAATACAAATAATTAAAACACAGCATTTCATGGTTTCTCTGGATATGGATCAAAAGATTACACTAAAATAAAAAGTAAATTACACTTATTAGATATTTGGCTTACTTAACCCAAGCATATGGTGTGCAAACTTTGTTGAGGAGTATCATTCAAGATATTTAGCAACCAACAAAATCGACATAACAAACAATGAGAACAGATGCCTGCCGGCTTATCGCTAGTACTGTTGTATTGGTGTCTGCTTGTGAAATATCAGTTCTGATCGTTTGAAAGCAGGCCCCTGCAAAGAGAGCCTAGTTTCTGTCCTTGGCAGGGGCCCCCTGCAGTGGTAGAGCTCCCTGGGACTCCCTAGACGGCAATACAATCACTGCTTCTCTTGATGTACCAAAGGTTAACAAATCACAGACAGGAAAATTGACAAGACTGATGGGCGTATAAATATTTGTTTATTAAAATGTGCACTGTAGCCATCCCATTTAAGTATACAGGTTAATTAAATCATAGATGCATGTTCTAAGAATGTGATTGATTTTCAAAGTGCTCTGTGTCTGTGTCCACAGACCCAAGTCAGTTCAAAAAAAACCATCAGTTTGATTTTTATAAAGCAATCAACTAACAAGTTATTTTCATATTTCTTTGAATTAATCTTCTAACTCTGGCTGTAATTTTGAAGCATTTGGAATATATATTTTTTTAAAACTAGCTTAGCTGGGCATAGCAGCTCACACCTGTAATACCAACACTTTGGAAAGCCAAAGCAGGAAGATCACTTGAGGCCAAGAGTTCAAGACCAGCCTGGGCAACATAGTGAGACCCTATCTTTACAAAAAATAAAATAAAATATAAAAAATTAGTGGTGTGCACCTGTAGTCGCAGCTACTGAGAGGCTGAGGTGGGATAATCACTTCAGCGCAGTCAGCCAAGATCATGCCACTGTCCTCCAGCCTAGGCAACAGAGCCAGATCCTGTCTCTAAAAAACAAAAGGCAAAACAAAAACAAAAATACCCACCTCCCAGTACTATGAAAATCATTTTAATAATTGGTTAAATTCAAACAATTTATAATAGGATCCCAGATTATTAAACCCAACCTCCCATTCTTTTCAGAAATCCCCTCTCCCCGATTTTTGAGTAAATCGGTTTGATAACATCTAGCTGTGAGGAGTTTACTATCTGTCATGACTACCTTTCTGATTAACAGTTTTTTTTTTTTTTTACTCATTCTAGATGTATGTCACTTTTAACTTGGGAGCTTTGTTTGTTGGTTGGGTGTGTTGTTACATTTTGCTCATGTTGTTTGTAGCTTGTAAATGGACTCCCACAGGTGGGAAACTGCAGTAAGTAATGAAGACAGTACACACTCTGTACTGCATCTGCAGATTCAACCAACCACTGAAAGAAAATGTAGTTAGGCCTACAATGACTGCATCTGTACTGAACATGTACAGACTTTTCGTTCTTGTCATTATTCTCTAAACAACACAGTATAACTACTATTTATATAGCATTTAAATTGCATTAGATATTATACCTAATCTAGAGATGATTTAAAGCATACAGGATCATGTGCGTGGCTTATATGCAAATACTACGCCATTTCATATAAGGGATTTGAGCAACCATGGATTTTGGTATCTGTTAGGGGTCCCAAGGAATTGAGGGAGACAGTACTTCCAGTACTCCCACTGGAAGGAATAAGAATAAAAGTTTCTCCAGAATACACTCTTCCACGTTCTTGGAAGTCTGAAGTATGTGGCAAAGTAATGACAATGAAGAGAAGAAGGTCAAAAATTCAACAAATGAGTTATCAATCGGTATTTATTAAACAACTATAAATATTCTCAAGATATATTAGCTATTCAGGGGAAAACTACTTGGCCTTTAGCATTAGTGATGGGCCTAGAATGGTTAGATGGAATTATTTGGGTACCTGGGGCTCTGAACTGTGTCTTCAAATATCGCTAAGGGTTGGAG
Organism: Theropithecus gelada; assembly: GCF_003255815.1. Classification (NCBI taxonomy): domain Eukaryota; kingdom Metazoa; phylum Chordata; class Mammalia; order Primates; family Cercopithecidae; genus Theropithecus; species Theropithecus gelada. Next base: position 88,190,908 of record NC_037681.1, read on the forward strand.
AGGTGTCAAGAGAGGAAAACAATTCTACTCTGGACCCAAAGGTGTAAGAAAATTGAAAATAGAACCTACGGAAGACAGAAAGGAGACCAACTCACCCAGAATGGAGTATGGGCTGAAGAGTGGAGGGATGAGTGCTGCTGCCCAGGATTATCAAAAGCTTTGGGTAGGCCAGGCATGGGGGCTCTCATGCCTGTAATCCCAGCACTTTGGGAGGCCGAGGTGGGCAAATCACCTGAGGTCGGGGATTCAAGACCAGCCTGACCAACATGGAGAAACCCCGTCTCTACTAAAATTACAAAATTAGCTGAGTAATCCCAGCTACTCAGGAGGCTGAGGCAGGAGAATCGCTTGACCCCAGGAGGCGGAGGTTGTGGTGAGCTGAGATCGCACCACTACACTCCAGCCTGGACAACAAGAGCCAAACTTCGTCCAAAAAAAAAAAAAAAAAAAAAAAAAAACTTTGGGTATAGAGCTAGCCTAGGCCATTGAGTCTTCCAGGAAATAGAGGGAAAACTTGAGCCCTTTGTGAATAAGCATGCTGACATCATTTGTTTTAGAGATGGGCTCAATAAAGTAAGACATTACTCACCCTTCTTGGTAAACACACAAAATTAAATACAGACCAAAACTGTTTTTCCATGCCCATTCTATTCCTTAAAAAGTCAAAAAGAATGATGCTAAAAGTGGTCATGGCCAAATAATGCAAGGACTCTGGAGATTTATCCCAATCAGATCAGCCTTTCTCTCAAAGGTACAAAGCAGACCTATTATACATATGTTTGTGTCCCCAAAGTAACATTTTTCAAGTGGCATTTCTAGTTTAAATTTCAATTTCAATGTAAAAATAGAGTGTAGTTAAAGGGTTCACAGAATACAAATATCCAACTGTGAAAAAGTACATTAATTGAAACACTGAAAAACCTGGTGATTCACTTACTAGTTTTTGGCCATGTAACACGATTTATACATTAATCTGACAGCATGAACTAACATTTCAGGCCTTTTTACTATTGCATTAAGTTTCCAGCCAGGTTCTGATTAGTCAAGATAATCCACTTTTAGTGAGTAACCTAACCTGTTTTGAATCTGTACATGCAGATGTGTTACCTGTGTTTTATAGTAATGGGACCGTTTGAACAGAAGAATGGAATGCCCAAGACACATTTATCAGATATGACAATTCTTCTATTGTTGTCACTCTTTGTCAAATGCCACAACCCATGGGCATTTAGCAAACCATAAAGATTTATCATCCGATTCCCTTATTCACAGTCACTTGGATATTTTTATTTTCAGTTTGATGCCAAGACGTCTTCGTTCATTATGTACCATGGATGAAGCATTCAAGCTATGCCTCCTACACATGAGTTTTTTGAGTTTTAGGCCTTCTCTCCACCATAAAATGTGAACTGTCATGGACAGTGACCAGTCTATTTATCTCTGAATTACTGCCCCTCGCATTAGAGTTTCCATCAGTTGAGTAGAGGGGGAGAGATGGCTGCTTGTTTGCCTTCAGGAAACAAATATCTGAAGCTGAAAGGCTCTCAACAGTAAGAGCTGAAGCCGAGCGAGAAAATGGTGCAGTGATGGTAACTAAGTGAACTAAAGTGCAGAGCCATGGAGCAGGTGACGTGCTTAGGCACTGTTTTTGCTGCTCAGCTCACCCATGGCCCTCTGCCGTGGACTCATGTCTCCAAATAAACACAGGGTCAGGAGAAGACGAGAATGAGATCTGTCCAAGACCCATTTAGACAAAAATTGCCCTGTTATAGCTTCACAATCTAAGAAGACATTTTTACGTGCAAAAATGTTGGGTGAAATATAATCAAGGATGCACAGAGGGACTCTGAACATATTCTGCCCCCGCTGGGAGTTTTAATCTACATGTCTTCCCCGTTATTGCTTAAGCCAGATTTTCAACCATTCAACTAACTCATCCAGTACTGTTAATGTACTGGCTAGGAGAATATTTTGTCTTTGGTGTTAATACCTCACCCTAAATTGAAGTAAACCTGGCTACAGAGAGGGTGCAATTTATGTTGCCTGCCACATTCCCTGGTTGGGTAAGATTTTCAGTTAAAGTCATCCTCCCTCACTTCCGTTTTGCCCCAGGGAAGGGAGATACATTCGCATTCAGCCCTGACAGGTAAGTGCTTGCCACTTATAAAATCCAATAAATAAATTCTAAATAAATATATCTGCAAATCGAAACCATTTTGAGCTACTTAACTGAGTGCAAATCTAGTCCTTTGTACACATATTTGTACAAAGTGTTGCCTGTAATTTTAAAGATGCTTGCCTCCGGGAGGTTTCGTTTTTCCATTGAAGTCCCCTTGATTTACTGTACGCAATATGTTACAGCTTCCTTATTTGCTCCTTTGGGACAGTTACTGACAGTAAATCTCTATTAAAATATTCTTCCATATGGTTGCATGAAAATTTTATTGCAGTGAGCCTGGGGCTGAAGGTCACAGCTGAGTAGCTGCAGTTAAGTATTGCAGTCTATGGACTCGGAGGTACATCTGTTCTGGGAGCTGGAGTAAAATTAGAATTTTACTGTCAATAGCATTTCTCCAAAACTAGTTAACATTTGTTTACTGTAGCTGGCTGGGCCTTTTCTTCCATAGTACCTAAAAGGTATGTCACCAGGCCCTGCACCCATCTCTTCCAGGGTGGAAGTTTTAATACAGAATCTGCTGAACCTGAAGGTCACCTGAGAAGTCCCTAATGGATATTTCATTTATGATACATGAAAATTTAATTTTATCTCTTCTAATTTGAATCTATTGCTCACTCACATTGGTTTTAGCTATAAGTCATTGTTTGTTCTAAAAGCTTCTTGGATAGCAGATCATACAAACTTAATAAATGCTACCAAAGTATGACTTTTACATCTGCATTTCTGGGGCTTATAAGAGAGTACCCAGGCAATGAGTTTTCATTACTTTATATGTTTGGTTGGAGAGGGTGAGATAGATTGGACACCATTTAGCTGGGATTATGATGTCATTACTTCAAGTGTTTGTAGATAATACTCATCCCCGAAAAGATTGGGAAAACCAAGGGACTTTTGAAAACGTAATTCCACTGAATAGATGTGGCTACATAAGCATGCTTTATGGCTATACACACCACATTTAGCAACTGGGAGCTGGGGTCAGCCAAGTGCCAATTGTTTAATGTCAACATTAAAAAAAAGGAAACATTCAACTATGTTTTTAAGCCTATCTTTCTCAGCAGTGCGACATCCAGCCTAGACTCCAAATCCACCCCAACACCTCTCATGTCAAAGCACTGTGAGTAAGTTACAAGGAAAAACCAGCCCAAGCAGTTCCCAGGGCCTTGGCTGTGTCTCCACAAAGTATGATGCTCAGCAGCATTGCATCCCAGCCTTCATCCAAACAGTAATCTGATCCATAGATTTGTAACCCAGGGTCCCCAGGTTTTTGGGTATCACTGTGAAAAAGTACCGATTTGTAACTGTTGCATCTTGAGCTCTTATTTCAAAAAGTTCCAGGAAGAAGCTCAGTCCCAGAAAAACAAAAACGGGTTGGATCCAGAGATGCCAGAATTGGAGATGAACTTTGGGGACCTCTCCTCATTACCACCCTAAAAACCTCACCCAGGGAGGAACTTATTTGCCATTTTGTACATATGTGACACGTGTGGAAGCATGATCAGTGACTGCACCTGTGCTGCCTTTACTTCACCTCTACATATAGTAACTCAGCTAAATAGCTGAATAACAGCTCTGTGTTCACCTTTGGTCAAGAAGGTAGTGTTGTGGGAGCTATCCCTGGTGCCCTCTTTGTTGCAAGTAATAAAATCATCTTGTTAAATCCTCCTTGGTTGTGGTCATTGGACTGTCACTCACCAAGAGATCAAACCCACCTGTTGTATGAGTAACAGATCCAGAAAGTTGAGTGACTCTGTAGCAGGTTTTTTCTTTTGATACTGATTAATTCCCAAGCTTATTTCTGAGACTCCATTGATTATCTCATATTAGTTCTGTTACCAGAACACCAGGATTTGGTCTAGATCCTGATGCTCACCACACAGAAAGCCAATCACGGAGACACTGAGTATTGGCAAGGAAGAAGGTTTTAATTGGGTGCTACAGCCGAGGAGATGGGAGCCCAGTCTCACACCCATCTTCCTGACTGACTAAAACTAGGGGTTTATAGAGCAGGGAATAAATGTAACAATGTGTAAGAAGATAAGAACTAGGGAGGGACAAGGAAGCAATACTGATGAATGAGGGGTACCTGTGGTGATCTGGTGAGTGTCAGTTCTTTGATACTTTTTTTGAGAGGCCTGAAGGTCTTTTCCTGAAGAAGGAACTCAGATTAAATAAATACAAGTTTCAAGCTTTAAGACCAGAAGGATCAATTTATATTAAACAAAAAGAACTATCTATGAGAGTATTGGGTTGGTTTCATTTCCAGAAGTTTAGGGAAATTTTCAAAGCAAATTTAAAAAAAAAAAAAAATGTTTTTGAGATAGGGTGTCACTCTGTTGCCCAGGCTGGAGTGCAGTGGTGTGATCATAGCGCATTGCAATCTCAAACTCCTGGGCTCAATCCATCCTCCTACCTCAGTCTTCCGAGTAGCTGGGACTACAGGTGCACATCACCATGACCAGCCAATGTTTTATTTTTTGTAGTGATGAGGTTTCCCTATATTGCCCAGGCTGATCTCAAACTCCTGGGCTCAAGTGATCCTCCCACTATGGCTTCTCCAAAGTGCTGAGATTACAGGCATGAGCCACCACACCTGGCCTAATTTGTGTATTTTTAAGCATACGTCACCATAGTAATGTTTAGGACGTAGTAGAGGGGGATCCAGAGAAAAGTGGAAAAAAAAAAAAGGCAGAAAAGGCATTAGATGGAGCATAGAAGTTACATTCACTGAGTGCTAGCCAGGGCCAAGCCCTGGTGCTTTGTAAAGTACTAGCTCTCATAATTCTCACACAATCTCTATGAGTTAGACACAATTATTATTCCCATTTTACAGATGACAAAACTAAAGGGCAGTGAGATTAAGTAACATGTTCAGTCATACTGCTGGGAAGCAGAGCTGGATTCAAAACAATATAGCCCCAGTGCCTGTGTCATTAACCACTGCACCCCACTGCCTCTTGGATGAGGAGGGTGGTGGGGAAGACATTGAGGGTCTAAAACGATTCCAGATTAGGTTTCAGATAAATCCCCAGATTGTGCTATTTGGCCCCAGGATGAAGTCTGAATATGTCCACTGTCTCTGATACTGATGTTGACAAGGATCATGTCCTTTACACTCAGTGGTGAGAACAGATGTGGAACAAGGTAAACATTGACGACTCTAACAGCACCTTCAGGAAATATATAGTGAGGTGAAAGAGTTCAATTTGATGGATCTGTGAACTAGGCACAATCTCTTCCCTGCAAAAAATTGCTCCTTTCAAAGAGAAACACATTTCAGAGATGCATGTTACCATGGATTAAATCTCAGCCTCACCCCCATTACTTTCACTCTGCACGCACCCTCAGCAACACACACACACACACACACACACACACACACACACACACACAAAATGTTTGGGCAAAAGAGAAACTAAATGCTGAGAAGGCCAATGAGAAGGCTGTACTAGAAAGAGGTAAACATGGGAGGGAAGTCTGAGCCAAAATTCCTCATGAAGAGCTAAGGACTGAACTTTGAGGAAGATCCAATATAAGGGCACATCCAGAGCACCTGTGGCAGAACCAGAACCTGGGCTTGGTACCAGGGGCTCTAAGTGGAAAAGAGGTGCAATAAAAACAAGAGAAAAGGGTGTATGAGATTGCCCAAAATAGCCTTGAGGCATCAGTGCCTCAAGTGTGAACCACATTCAGCAGGCTCAAAGGATCAGAGATTTATTTGCTTTTCAACAGATATTGTTTTAAACTGTATTTTGGCATAACTTTAGACTCACCTGGAAGTTGCATAAAGAGAATGGAGAGTTTCCATATATCCTTTCCCACCTTCTTCTGATGATAAGTACTAGGATCAAAACTGGGAAAGTGACATTGATACAATACTTTTAACTAAGCTACAGACCTTATTTGCATTTCATCAGAACAGGTATTTTTGTAGCACTCTTCTTGTGCCTGACACACCCTGTGCTAGGGGTTGGGGCACAGTTCCTGGCCTTACAGTGTTTGCAGTTTATTGGCAAAAGTTTGCAGGTCAATGACATACTGCTGGAAATTGGAAACCGTAGTTGGTATTGGAAATTTTGTTATCTCATTGAGTTGCCGTGACACGGGAAAAGCACTCATCACATATCTCTGAGCACACCTTCATTTTACTTAAGCACACAGCCACTGAACCTCTGTTCTTTGTGTCTTCAAATTACAGATCATGTACAACAGTGAAGGATTCCCAAGGATGTTTTTAGTGGAGGAGAGGTGGGGAAAGCCATGGGGACTTGGGGAGTTTTCCATCTTGGCCTTAGAGAACACAATAGGAATCTTTGAACATTGTGTGTTTTGGAAATACTGCTTAGAGATCACCAGGATTTTGACAACTTAAATGGGATCCCTCAAAAACTTTGAGGTTTTAGCTATTCTTTTGTTGGTAATTAAACTTTTTGTTTTTGATAGTAAGTAGCAATCAACTATGAGAAACAGCACCACTTTCTGTATTGTTAGGTTTTATGCTAACACGAGAAAGCTACAATCTTTATCGCTGTGTATATAAGGTCAGGAATTTGACAATAATGTAACTGGATTCATGGTGTGGGAAGTAATTTACTTTTTTTGTTTGTTTTTAGAATTGGTTTTACTGTGTCATTATATAATACTCTTGAATTTAGCGGTTTGTTTTTGTTTTTCTTTTGCATATTAGAAGTCATTTCATATTTTTTATATATATAACATAAGTGCTCTAAAAGAAATGTGTAAAATGATTACAGCTATGTCCTGGGGAGTGCAAGTTAGTCTCTCTGTGTGTGTCCACTTTAAGTCCTATTATTTAGAAGCAGATGCAGTAATGCTAAGTAAATACATATTTAGTAACCCTACATGCCCCTCTCCACACATGGGCACCTATTATAGAGATACAAAAGGAACAGTAGGCAAAGTCCCTTTCACTCAGCTTATGCTGCAAAGCTCCTTGTATTTGCTTATTTGAGAAGGGGGAAAAGATCATTTTAAAGTTAAATTGCCTAGTGAACCCATCTATCATTTGCAAAAAGGTAATGAGCTGGAGCCAGAAGCCTAAGTCTCTGCTTTCTTTCCCTTTCTCATGGCCAAGATGTAAGACATAAAAAGCAATTTTTCTTGATATGTGATCAAACGATGGATTAAGACTTGCAAGGAGCCGGTGATCAATTGTCTGATAATATGTGACAGATCTTGTCAGATTGACGAAAATGTACCCCAACCCAAAGGGAGAGAAGCCTCTGAGCTGTGAAGGTGCTTTCTTAAGCAATTGCCTGAGATGCAGAGGCCCTGTGATATCAATTATCTTCTGTATCAACACCAAACCGGATTTTTTTTTTTTCTGCCGAAGCTGCCATCATGGTTTGACATGTGTAAGTTAATTCTAATTAGATGCATTTCAGTAATCACTTAACTTTAATTGGTTTTGTATCTTATTTTTCAAAGGAAGAAGGCATAGACTTGTCCTAATGCTTTACCAAAATAATGTTCCACAAGACATGAAATGAATTCCCCTCCACTCTCCCCCACATTTCTGACAACATGCCAATAAAAATAGTATTAGGTGATTAAAGAATTTTTGTTTAAGGCAGACATAATGATAAACGGTAATAAAGTCAAACAGCCAGTGGGCTCCTTGGTGGATCAGCCACCTGATGGCCTGCCTCAAGATCCAGCCTTGGCTTAGTTGGCAGGATCCACACTTAACATTAGAGCCTCTTTCGGGGAGAGGGAAGAGAGGGAAAGTGAACGACGCCGAGACATCCATATTGTTTCCACCTTCCTTGGCAGTTTCAAGCTGCCAAATGAACATCCACTCATCTCGGACTGGTTCCAACTTAAGAAAAGAAAGGGGAAGAATACATTTCAAAATCACGTGGACTTATTTTGGGAGCTCAGAGAAACTGTAAGCCAGGTTTAGATTTATTTATTTATTTATTTATTTTTACTTAGCTCCAAGGTTGGGGAGAAAAGCCTTATTTTTACATAAGGCCAAAGAAACAACTGAAACAGGTTTTAAATTTCTTCCTGATGCAAAGGAGGAGGAATCTGCCTACTCAGCATTTTCTTCCAGTTTTCCTGTAAAGGAGGACACTGTGCTGAAGCAATTATTTCTGTATAAACAAGCTGTCTGCCCATTTGGGAGACATTTACATTTGGTGTTTGAGATGCAGTCCCAGAGAAGATAAGGCTGAGTTTTTATATGTGTAGAGAGAAAAGTTGGGGGAAGGGAAGTATACAGTAGATGGTCAGATGCAGGGGGGTGGTTATAGCTTAAAACCCAACTCTATTGGTCAATGGAGTTATAATCTTAAATAGATAAACCCATCTCATGGTATCTGAAAAATCTTTTATTCATCCATTCATCAAATGCCTGTAGACATATATTATCATATGGGTTTCTGGGTTTTGGTTTTTAGTGCTTACTGTGTGCCAGAACCATGGCTGTGGGGATTCAGGGATGACGAAGGCAGAGTCCTTGATCTACTTCACGGAGCTTGAAATGAAGGTCCCCTGGCAATGATCTAGCCTAAGTTTCTTGTGTTTGTCAAACTGAACTCCAGGAAGCTAACTGGGGGGTCTTTAAATGGCTGGGATAGTAGAAGAAAGCTAAGCAGACACGCTCTAGCCCATCTTTAGCACCCATCCTCGGCTTTAACCCAGGGCTTACACTTTGGTTATTTTACATATTAGGATTCCCTATGAGATTTGTTTAGGGAAAAAAAAAAGGTGATTTATGCAGCATTCAGTCCTTTTATTTTAAGTAAGGAAAATTAGATTCTTGAGCCTCAGAAGCACTCGTGCATCTTTGGTGACAGTTTGGAGCGTCCAGCCGGTCTGCTGTCAGGTCGCCCTGACAGGTTACCCAGACGGTCAGCGGCTGCCTCCCCTCCACCATGTGCTGCCCAGGACGGCAGGAGCTTTTCCATCTGTGGAGAAACAAAGGCTTGTGGGTATGTGCCGCTTAGCACAAGATTTTCCATCTGTGGAGAAACAAAGGCTTATGGGTAGGTGCTGCTTAGCACAAGATTTCTCTAGACAGAATGAGAAGCCTCATGCTTGCTGTGTTTGCTGGTTGGAACTTCAGGGATGGCTTGCCAGTTTACTTTTGTTTCTCACCTGAGGTTTTTGGTATATAAGATGGTATCTTGTCTCTGATCATCAGAAACGTTTGGGAGGTCTTGTGTGGACTCTGATAGCATTTGTTGGCATTATGAAGGGAATAGACTCTTATTACCATGAAAGGCTATTAGTTTTCCTCAATTTGTCCAAATGTTTCTTGGAGCAGAATTTGAAACTTATGAGATTCCAATAATGATCAGGGCCAATGTAAAAGTCACCAAAATTATAGCAAAAGCTGATTCAGTAGACTGAGGAAGAGAGACCAAGGTCTAAGAACAGGAGATAAGGCAAAAAAAAAAAAAAAAAAATCAGAGTGTTGTTTGATGATATGCTGACATCCTGGGTCACAGAGCACAGAAGAGTTCTGAGACACAAGCAAGGCAAAATCCCTTCAGGGATGCTAAGGGCAGTTTCCTTTCCGTTTGTGGTGGAGAGTGGGCATGAAGTTGTTGATGACTGGGAACTTTAGAGTTGAATAGTGGGAAGTCTTGATTTATCTGGTTTGAGAACAGAAATCACCATGAGCCTTGGGCAGTCTCTATAGCCAAGTGTGAGCCTCTACATCAGCCAGGGCAGCTGGGCCCTTTCATCGCCTCCCCGCACCAATGACCCCACGCTACTCCCCACTTCCCTGCTCCCCTGGACCCTTGCAGGAAGTGTATCACATCCGGGGCACTAGAACCTGGGGGAAAGAGACATGTATGTGAACAGCTTTTTAAGTAGAAAATAATGGCAAAGGATGAGCACCTGAGAAGCTGATCAGATGGAGAGAAATAAGCATTTGCCAGTATTTTAATACAAATGGCCACGGAAAAGATAGGGAACTTGGTATTGAGCATTTGCCATCTTCCTGAGTGAGGTTAAATGGATTTGATTTACACTTCTCAGACAGCCTAATTGCAACTTTGCAGTAGGCAAGATCAAGTAAAATTCTGAGTTTAATAGAAAAGAGGATCTGATTTGCAATTCAGTCACTCTCTGGTGAGCTAATATGGGAAAATCACACAAGGTCAGAGGTGAGCTCCTTCCCTGGCCTCAGGGAGGATATAACTGAAGTGGAAAAGAGAGGGAATAGGTCAAGAAGAAGAGGCATATTTCAGTGTTTATAACCAAGGATGAAGAACTGCCCCATCCAGACACCGATATTCCCTGCAAGGAGTGAAGAGCTGGAAGGTTCACAGATGTTATCTCCTTTGAAACAAAGCTCTTTCCACTTCTGCAACAGGAAGTGGCCTAGTTGGAGATTTCCAGAGAAAGCTCATCAGGTGCCCAGTAATTTCAGTGGAAGACACATACTTAGTGATCCTAGCCAGTTGATCCAATGTCATTTCACAAACAAACATATACAGACCTTGAGTGATAAGTTAACGCATTCAAAATGGGTGGCAGAACAATAACAAGAACCCCTACCTCATGGTGTTCCCTCTTGTGGTCCCTTTTTCTTCATGGAATTGCCTCAGTTGAACTCAGGAAGTATTTTACTGATTCTCTTACATATGCTAACTCTGATTTGGGCACTGATTTGGGCAGATATAGTATCTGCTCCTGGGAAACTGTATACCTCACTGGGGAGAAAAGACACACACTGCTATTAGAACTAGATTGCCTTGCACAGTGATTCATGAGCCAAGATTAGTGTCAGCAATTAATTCCATAATAGTACAGTAACTAATCTTTGATCTTCACAATAGCTACGTAAGTCAGTGAGCCCGACTTGATAAAAACTGAAGCCTAGGTTAAATGGCTTGCTTATGATCCAATAGCTAGTATGGTACAGAAATGGAATTTAAAGTTGGGACTTCTGATTTAAAACTGGAGTCTTTTCCCACTATGTATTTTGCTACCTTTCAAAGTTGTAGAACTCCTTTCTTTTTTTAATAAGAGGCATAATAAGAAGCACAAATAACAACATAATAATCTCTGACTTTAGCTATTGCCATAAAATTAATAATGTGAAATAATTATTTTTAAGCATTTGAATTCAACAAAACCACCATATGAGGAATGAAATATCTGAAAAAAAAATGCTGGTTTCACTGACTTGTGCATTCTTTGACAAGTGTCAAAATATCACAGAGATGGAGTCATGATTTTGCTGAATTCCTCTGGAATCAGAATAATCTGAGAGCTGTTTGGAAACCAGTATTAAACCACAACATCATTGCAGAATTCATGGAAAACAAGTCACAAATAGTAAATGTTCATTAACAGCAATTTCTTTTCTTTTCTTTCTTTTTTTTTTTTTTTTGGTTTCTAGATATGTTTTGTAAAACAGCAAGGGATCACTGTATAAAAGAAAGAGAGGTGCTACAAAAATGCGGACCATTTACAAAAACAATAATGAAGGAAATAAGCAGATTAAACCACAGCTTTGCATCTTCAAAACTGTAATATTAAAAGCTGTGCACAATTATCTACAACACAAACCTTGGGCAGAAATCTAACCCCACAGGCTTAAAAACACAGGGATGATTAGAAATATATTCTCATTACAAACAATACCATGAGATTTTGGATTTTAAAAATTAGGACCAAATGTCTAAATATGCTGTACATATCATGATAAAAAGAATAGTTGCATATACAAATACAAACCTTAATCATTTAAAAATTTATTACTTTTTAATTTGTTTTCTAAAATTACCCAAGAGATTTTCTCAGTGAGAACAAAACATATGGTTGAATCATAGCATCTAACCACTAATTTATTATTGTTTTTAGTTGTGGGTTGTTGGATTATGTTTTGGCCTCCTGAAAAGCCAAAATCAGTTGAAAGGCACTGCAAAAATACTACACTGGGGCCTGAAACCAAGCATGAAAAATGTTGGCTCGTAGAATGTGATTATGAATCACTAAAAATGATATTGAAAGTCCACATGAAATATTCACTTTAGAAACAAATGAGAGATATGAAATGCATGAGCTGGAAAAGCATAAATAGTGCCACAATTATTTGAGCAGAGAGAAAGAGCAAGAGTAGAAAATAACTACAGCTTCTGGCTCATGGTACAGAATGAAATGAAGTCCTCATAGTTAGAGAGCCCAAGAATCATATTTATGTGCTCTGGGGTTTACCGACTGGAACACTTGAGCTACATTGGATTTTCCCTCAGACTACATTCCAGCTTCCAACTTGCATTTTCATAGAAATAATTACCCAAACAGGATATATTATGCAATTCTTTTGACATGGGCCATACTGTTGCCAACATTTTAAAGTGGTTAAGTTAAAATAGTTACGTCCTCAATAGACATCTCTGATTATCATGTCATTCTTCAGCCCATCTCTAGGATGGTTCTCCAGAATTTATTTGACATCTTCTTGGTAAACATGTTGTGAAGGAGTCTGCTAAAAACTTTATTTAATAGTCTAAAACTCTGAAGTTTAATGACTTGGTTTTTAAGCATTGTCAAAATGAACCCAAGTCCAAATGGTGGCATCAAATGTGTAGGTCAAAAGGTTTTAAACTTTTTAGGAGTATAAATGCTACATGCTGCCTAACAAAATATGTAAAAGATCTGTAAGAGGAAAACTACAAAAATCTGATGGAAGACATCAAAGAAGAACCAAATAAATAGAAAGATATGCCACATTCCTGAATTGTCAAGATGTCAGTTCTTCCCAACTTGATCTGTAGATTCAATGCATTTGTAATCAAAATTTTGGCAAGTAACTATTATTGATTCTAAAGTTTATAGGGAAAGGCAAATGACCCAGACACAAAGCACTGAAGAAAAGGAACAAAGTTCGACTGACACTATTAGCTATAGTAGTTCAGACAGTGTGGTTTTGATGAAAGAACAGACAAAGAGGTCAATGGAACTGATTAATAACCCAGAAATATACATACATAAGTGGATTCAATTGATCTCTGATAAAGGAGCAAAGGCAATACCATGGAGCAAAAATTGTCTTTTCAACAAATGATGTTGGAACGACTGGACATCCACATGCCAAAAAAAAAAAATGAACCTAGAAACATATTTTATACCATTCACAAACATTAACTCAAAATGGATCACAGACCTAAATGTAAAATTCAAAACTATAAAACTCCTAGAAGATAACATAGGAGGAAACCTGATTGACTTTGGGTATGGCAGTGACTTTTTAGCTACAACAACAAAAGTACTAAATCCTTGAAAGAAATAATTGATAAGTTGGATTTAATTAAAATTTAAAACATTTGCTCATCAAATGACAATATAAAGAGGATGAGAAGATAAGCCACAGACTGGGAGAAACTATTTGCAAAAGATACAGTTCATAAATGACTGTTATCCAAAATTACAAAGAACTCTTAAAACTCAGCAATAACAACCTGATTAGCAAATGGGCCAAGTACCTTAACAGACACCTCACCAAAGAAGATATACAAATGTCAAATAAGCATATGAAAAGATTCTCCCTACGATATATCACCAGGCAATTGTAATTTCAAAGTGAAAGTAAGATACCACTAGACACCTATTTGAATGGCCAAAATCCAGAACACTGACAACAACAAATGCTGGCAAGGATGTGGAGCAACAGAAAACACAATATGGTCCAGTCACTGTGGAAGACAGTGTGGCAATTTCTTTCAAAACTAAACACATTCTTACCATACAATCCAGCAAGTATACTCCTTGGTATTTACCCAATTGAATTGAAAACTTATATTTACATAAAAACCTGCAAACAGATGCTTATAGCAGGTTTTTAAATAATTGTCAAAACATGGAAGCAACCAAAAAGTCTTTCAGTAAGTGAATGCATGAAAAAACTGCGTTATATCCAGACAATAGAATATTTATTATTATTATTCACTACTAGAATAAAAATAAGCTATCAAGCCATGAAGACAAGGAAGGAACTTGAACGCATATTACTAAGTGAAAGAAGCCAAGGAAAAGGTTACATATTATATGATTCAAATTATCTGACATTCTGAAAAAGGCAAAACTTGGAGACAGTAAAATGGTCAATGATTGCCAGAGATTAAGGAGGAAGGGATGAATAGGTAGAGCGTAGAAGATTTTTAGGGCCGTGAAACAGGTATAAGACTGGCAGGACTTGTTTTCTGTCACTACCCTGCTAACAAAAACAGGGTCTAGTCCAGACAGGATAAAGCAAAGAAACTGAAGGAAATGAGCAGATGGTAACAAAAGTGATCCCTAGCTACCTCATTGCTCGTTAGCATAAGACATCCCCACCAGCGTCATGGCAATGAGCTGAAAGTTACTGTTCATTCATTTTCGTGGCAACAACCTAGCAGTTACCACCCCTTTCCTAGACATTTCTAAATAACCTTTGCCCTCAATTTGCATTAACCTGTACCTTAATTTGCATATAATTGGAAGTGGGTTTAAGTGAGTATGAATACAATTGCCAAGAGCCCATACATTGCTGACTCTGGGCACACTGTCTAAGAGTTAGCTCAGCTCCTCAAGGAACAGTACTGTTCAGTAAAAGATTGCTGTCTAACACCACTGGTTCACCCTTGAATTCTTTCCTAGGCAAAGTCAAAAACCCTCGCAGGCTAAGCCCCAATTTAGTGGCCCACTTGTCCTGCATCAAAACTATTCTGTATGAGCCAGGTGTGGTGGCTCACGCCTATAATCCCTCACTTTAGGAGGCCGAGATGGGTTGATCACTTGAGCTTAGGAGTTCGAGACTAGCCTGGGCAACATGGCAAAACTGCATCTCTACAAACGATACAAAAATTAGCCAGATGTGATGGCTCATAGCCCATAGCCCTAGCTACCCAGGAGGCTGAGGTGGGAGGATCACCTGAGCCCAGGGAAGACAAGGCTGCTGTGAGCCATGATCATGCCATTATACTCCAGCCTGAGTGGCAGAGAGAGACCTGTCTCAAATCCAAACAAGCAACAAAAAAACTACTCTTTATGGTACTGCAATGATGGATACATGCCATTATACATTTGTCCAAACCAGTAGAATGTACAACATCACAAGTAAAATCTATCATAAACTATGGACTTTGGGTGATGATGTGTCAATGTAGGTTTATTGATTGTAACATGTACCACTGTGGTGCAGGATGTCTATAATGGGGGAGGTTGTATATATATGGGAACAAGGGAGTATTAGTCTGTTCTCACACTGCTAATAAAGACATACCCAAGAGTGGATAATATGGTGAAACCCCATCTCTACTAAAAATACAAAAAATTTAGCCAGGTGTAGCTGTGGATGCCCGTAATCCCAGCTACCCAGGAGGCTGAGGCAGGAGAACCGCTTGAACCTGGGAGACGGAAGTTGCAGTGAGCCAAGACCACACCACTGCACTCCAGCCTGGGCAACAGAGCAAGACTCTGTCTCAAAAAAAAAAAAAAAGAGAAGAAATAGAGGTTTAATGGACTGACAGTTCCACATGGCTGGGGAAGTCATAATTATGGCGCAAGGCAAAGGAGGAGTAACGTCACGTCTTACATGGTGACAGGCAAGAGGGTATGTCCAGGAGAACTCCCCTTTATAAAACCATCAGATCTCATGAGACTTATTCACTATCACAAGAACAGCACAGGAAAGACCAGTCCCCAAGTTTCAATTACCTTCTACTGGGTCCCTCCCACAATGCATGGGGATTATTACAATTCAAGGTGAGATCTGGGTGGGAACACAGAGCCAACTATACCAGAGGGTATGTGGAGACTCTCTTTACTTCCTGCTCAATGTTGCTGTGAACCTAAAACTCCTTTAAAAAATAAAGTGTATCAATTTTTTTAAAAAGCCAAGTGCTTGCATTGTTGGGAGATGGGAAGTGGGGAGTGGTATGGCCAAAAGAAAATAGGAGAAAACCCCATCCAACATGTTTTTTATACAATTAGCAAAGGTCACAAAAAAGC
This sequence comes from Theropithecus gelada, assembly GCF_003255815.1. Classification (NCBI taxonomy): domain Eukaryota; kingdom Metazoa; phylum Chordata; class Mammalia; order Primates; family Cercopithecidae; genus Theropithecus; species Theropithecus gelada. The sequence continues at coordinate 88,207,064 of NC_037681.1, forward strand.
TGTAAAATATTTACTTGGCAGCACAGGAATTTTGTCTTTTTGATTATAGGGAAACATAAACTTTTAAAATATATATAATGTAAATACAACTTAAAGTTTTCAAAGTATGGTTTATAATTCCCTGAAACACTTTCAGGGGTCCCATGAGGTCAAACTATTTTCATAATGATACTAAGACATTTGCCGTTTTTACTGTGTTGACGTTTGCACTGATGCAAAAACAACGGTGAGTAAAAACACTGAAGCCTGAACCAAGGCAATAGCACCAAACTCTACTAGTAGTCACTGTATTCCTCCTCACTATGCACTCACAGATAAAAGAATGCCAGCTTCACTTTACAAATGCTTTAATGAGTCTGTAAACATTACTGATTTTATTAAATCTTGACTCAAGTACATGCAACAAAATGACATGTATGCACAAAGAACTTCTGTTGCACAAAGAAGTATGATGGTTGCCTTGAGGTGAAACACTTGTATGTTTTGTGTTGTGAGCTGAACTAGATGCTTTGTTCATGAACCATTATTTGTACTTGGAAGAATGACTGACAGACAAACCAAGATTATTCAGCTTTGGGCATCTGGCAGATATTTTCTCAAAAATGAATAAAGAGAGCCTGACACTGCAAGGAAAAAAACTGATAGCATTTGTTGCCCATTGTAAAATTTGTGCTTTCAAGCAAATAATTAGAATTTTGGAAAATATGTATTCACCATTATGTGCTTGACAGTTCCCAATACTTAAAGAGTTTTTTTTCTGATTATATCAGTGGCGATTTTGTCACATGTGATTCTTTGATATTCTAGAATGAAATGTGTCAACATTGAAAGATTTGCATAATTCAGAGAACCACTATTTTCCAATGTAACATCATGTGTGAGTAAAAGATCCATTCAAAGTTCAAGAAGACCAATGGATTTTAATGTAACAGGGTATTAAAAATCCATTTATATAGTTTTTGATGCCACATTGCAACTAGCCTTTAAGAAACTAGCACTTGTCAAATTTGGGTATAGGATCAAAGAACATACACAATGAGTTTGTTTTAACTATTGAACTATTTCTCCATTTTCCAATTGCATAGGATTTGAAGCTAGATTTTCTTCATTATTCTTCAACCACATGACATAATTCTATAGGTTAAATAGAAGGATAGAGCAGATATAAGAACCTAGCTGTTTTCTATTAACCTAGACATTAAAGACATTTGAAAAAATGCAAAGAATGTCACTCTTACTTAATTTTTTCTTTGTTTTGTTTTTGCTTTTCAAAATATTTATTTTCGTGAATATAAATTATTTATGTTATCAGGTAGTGGGTTTATTATTGTAATTTTCAAATAAATAAACATCAATATTTAAAAGATTACTCAGTTTTAATTTTGAATGTAGTAATTATCATTTGATGTAACTCCTGTAAACAAATGTCTTTTGGAGTCTGAAATAATTTTTAAGAGTGTAAAAGGTTCCTGAGACTAAAAAGTCAAGAACTGATCATTTTAAGATGTAATAAGACAGATGTCATGTAAGTAACACAACTTAAAGAATAAAATAAGACTAGTCTCTTTGAAGACATTAAATGGCTTTCCCAGAGAATAGCTTCTTCCCTTCTCCCAGGAATGAGCATAGTATATTAATCTTATATTAACCATTATCTTGCTTTATTTTGTAGTTTTATCTCACATGCATATCTATCTATACAATGTTTAATTTGCCTGTTTTTGAATTGCATGCAAGTAGGACCATACTATATGTCACAGTTCGAGTTTCCCTGAAAATAGTGCCTGAGAAAAGGACTTGGGTTCAGTTAGTGTATTTTGGAGGTGATCCCAGGAAGAAGAAGTGTAGGGATGGGGTAGAGACTAGAGAAGGAAGAATATAAAATAAAAATACATTAAGCTCGTTGCCAATGTGGGCAACTGAGACACAGTCCTGTTGGGTACTCTCTACACAACTGTATAAAATGCATTTCAGAATTGGCCCTCCAGACCAAAGGAAAGGAGACTAGGCATTTATTCACTGACTTTATCTTCATTTGTCAGAGAGTTGCTCTTAGGGGCTTAACTCCCCTGTATACGCTCAAGCTCAGTGGCTTCTCATGGCTCCAAGAAAGGCCTGAGGCAGAAAAGCAGAGGCCCCTCGTTGTGACCTTGAGGTGGGACACTGCATGGAACTGTCCACCTGAACTCAGGTGAACTAAAGGGGTGGAGTAAGGGGCACCACAAGAGTCAACTATATTATGTATTTTCTTTTATGACTTCCTTCTGTCCCACCAGAAGTTTTTTTTGAGCTATTTCTGGTTGATATGAATAGTTTTAGCTAATTTATTTCTGCTGATGCATAGTATTCCATTGCCTGACTGTTCCACAACTTAATTTCCATTTTATTGTTGATGGACATTTGGTTTATTTCTAGACATGGGGACTTTCATTAATGCTTCCAAAGGAAAACAAAAAGCTAAATATTTCCATGTCCTTGTATTCCATCTAAAAATGCATAATCAGCAGAAACAGTGTTTCCACTTCACTTCTGCATTTCAAAGTTTGCATAAATGTGACTGGCCAAACTAAGTCACATTCTGACTGCAATAGATTCTGGAAAATGTAAGCTTTAGCTTTTTAGCCTCTGCAACATAAGGAAGCACTCTAAAAAAAGCAACATACGCAACACACCAGGCAACTAGGCAACAGCTATGAAAATTAAAAATACACGTACTCTTAGATCCTGCAATTTTACTCTGGTAGTCTATTTCGTAGAAATAAATGTACTAATATAAAAGAGCATGTGTACAATGGTATTTATCACAAACCTGTTTGCAGTGGATTGAAAGTAAACATTCTATAATAAAAGAATGTCTAAATATATTGATATATAGCCACATATCAGAATATTGTATAGCAAAAGAATGAGCTACAGCAATACGAAATGACTTGGAGTGATTCCACAATGCATTATTGAGTGAGAAAAACAAGACACAGAAAAGTGTGTGTTACATAATTTTATTTTAAAAAAATAGAACAGTGACCAACAAAAGGTATATAGGTATAAAATATATAATATATAAATTTATATAAATATAGAATCTATATGATTATATAAATATATAATTATATATGAGATTATATACATTATACATATGAGATTATATAAATATAGGAGCTGTATGTAAGGCCAGAAGGGCACCCACTAGGCTGCTAGCAGGGCTTATAGTTAATAAGACAGAATGGTGGTATTAAACTTACATGGGCTAGAAAAGGGTAGGGAAAAGAAATAGACAGGAAGATGGATGGATGGATGGATGGATGGACGGGTGGGTGGGTGGGTGGATGGATGGATGGACGGGTGGGTGGGTGGGTGGATGGATGGATGGATGGATAAATAGATACAGAGATAGATGATAGATAGATACATAGATACATAGATGCAAGAATGGTCCCTGCCATGTGATTATTTTAGAAGGCTAGAATTTTAAGCAACATTTACTTTCTTTATATTTGTATGGGTACTATTAAATTGTTTATATTGCATGTATATTGTTTATTAATCAATACAAAACCATAAATCCATTTTTAGTGTGAAAAAATTCCTTCTTTCTAATGGAACTGAGGAAAGTAGAGTGGTAAAGATGATTATTATTTTATATCACCTACTTCTGTACTATTAGATTTGATATCATGTATTTACACCATGTATTTACATATATGACTTTGATAAATTATTGAAGAAATTTTAAAAACTTTATACACAGCAAACAAAGAAATATCCTTATTCGGACTAAGGCTGATTTTGCATCTGAGTTCCGGAGCACACCCAGTTCTACCTCCTTACTCCATTTATTAAGCCGTCTTTACCACAGTATCAATCTTTCTTTACTGCTGGCTCCTCTGAAGGTTAAAAACATGCTCACCTATCTTCCACCTTAGAAAACCCTCCCTTAATGTTATTGACTCTTCTAGCTACCATATCACCTCACAGCCCCACTTTGTAGCTATACTTGAAATAGTTGCTTACTTTCACGGCCTCGTATCTCATATACCCTTCAACTCACTGCATTATAGCTTTTGCCCCAACACATGCTTCCATGAAACTCCTCTCACCAGGATCTATGGCTATCTATTTGCCAGTTCCTGTCATTCTGATGTCTCAGGAACACTTGATCCTCTGAACAACCAACTCCTTAAAGCCTTTCCATCTGCTGGCTTAAGCAACATTCTTCTGTCCCCAGTCTCTTGATGATTTCTCTGTGTGAATTTTCTCTGGACCCCCTGTTAGCACTTCATTTGCCTTTTTCCAGAATGATGGTGTCTCTCAGGGTCCCACTTCCGTTTTTTCACATTCCATTCACTTTCCCTGGAGATGACATTCATGTTCATGGCTCTGGCAGGGATGAGTCAAATCTATATTTATGCCATGAATATCTTTCCAAAGTTCCTCATCTTTATTTCAAACAGCCTCCTAGAAATCTCCTAGATGTCTCACTTGTTCACCAAACTACACATATAGAGAACAGAATGCATTGCCTTCCCCTCAAAATTTGCCCATACCGATCATCAGTCTTTGTCTCCATCTTGTCAAATGTTGTCACCATCCACCACCTTGCAAGAGACAACTTGAACAATACAGTCTGTACATAACATTGATTCTTACTATATCTAACAACAAGGTTCTTTTGATTCTACATCCTAAATATCTCTCAAAACCCTTCCATTATCTCCCTGGCCTCTACGCTTGCCTTTGTTCAGCCTATCACTACTTATTTGAACTCTTGCAATCTCTTATCTCTAACTGTGCCACCTTCAAACCATCTTTCAGGTTACTAGCAATGCGAACTTGCTAAAATGCACACTGGAATAGATCACCCCTATGATTAAAATTCTTGAGTAACTTTGCATGGCCCCCATGACCTAATGTAAACTACTTAGAATGACATGCAGGACTTGCCCCATCTTCCTCTCCAAAATAATCTCTTAGCATTTATCCACCTGTGAGCAACCTGCTCTTCCACACACTCAACTGTATCAATTTCTCAAGTCCAGCTACAAAAACCATACTATTTTGGAGGGAAGGCATCTTTTACCTTGCACTTACTTCACTGATACAATGTAGCATATGCATAATTCCATGTTTCCATCTGCTTCTCCACTAGATTGTGAGTGCCTCAAGGGGAGTTGTATTCTATTCCCACACATAGCAGTGCTGGGTATTTGCTACATACTGGTAGCTACATATTGAATGGTATTGCTACATATTGAATGATCTCAAATTTGTATGTACAGACACTGAGTATCAATAGGAGGAAGTTACATCTATAGAAGAAAGTGATTTTTTTGGTTTCAAAACAAGAAATGAAACCATGGGAATTAAAACCTTATTCTTGTCTAAAATCCATGTTTGGTGCTCTTCTCACTATGCTCCATGTCCTTCCATGTTAGTTATATAAACTTAAGCAAGGTACTCCCATCTTGGACCTCAATTTTTCTCATCAATGGGACAAGTTATTTCTAATAAATAATTTAGCTCTGATATTTGGATTAGCATAGTGGTGAGTTCAAATCTTCAATCTATCAATGGGGCAAGTTTTTAAAATTCTCTTAGTTTCCTTATCTGTAAAATGGGGATAACAACAGCAGTTTAATTCATAGGGTCCATATGAAGATTAACTGAGAAATAATATGAAGGGTCCAGAAGAGTTCCTGGCTAAAATAAGCATTTACTTATAGTTAGCCACTATTATATTCTCTATAAGTATGAAGCCAACACACTTGACCCCTTCTATAACAGAAGTGGATGGCCAAAGTTCAGCTAACTGGCTTTTTAAAAACAATAATTTAGGAAATGATTTTTAGATGGCCAATGAAGATCATTCTTCTTAGCTTGTGATTAGTTTTCTGAATGACCCATGTGTCAGTATAAGAAGGATCTCCATATCCAAAAATCACGTATTAATGATAATTGTCACAAATGACAAATACCTATCATACTTTAGTAGGCTTTTTCCTACTTTGAACAATTTTAAGCTGATTTTTATCTCATCGTAAGCCAGTTTTGAAAGCTAAGGAGATGCATAATATTTTTTATATTACTTTGTTGAAGATGTCTACCAACTTTATTTACTTTTTATTTCAATAGCTTTAGGAGTACACTTGGTTTTTGGTTACACGGATAAATTGTATAGTGGTGAAGTCTGGACATTTGGTATAGTCAACACCCAAACAGTGTATATTATACCCAATAGATAATTTTTTATCCCTCATCCCCTACCACTCTCCCCCTTTCTGAGTCTTCAGTGTCCACTATACCACTACATATGCCTTTGTGTACCCATAGTTTAGCTCCCACTTATAAGTGAGAACATGAGGTATTTGGTTTTCTATTCCTGAGTTACTTCGCATAGAAGAACAGCCTCCAATTCCATCCAAGTTGCTGCAAAAGACATTCTTTTCTATGGCTGAGTAGTATTTCAGTAGTATTTCATATACACACACATACACACCCCCTCCCCCCTCCGCCCCACGGAATCCTATCTATCTATCTATCTATCTGTACCACATTCTCTTTATCCACTCTTTGGTTGATGGGTTCTTAGGTTGATTCCATATTATATGGTTTGGTTCTGTGTCCCCATCAAATCTCATGTCAAATTGTAATTCCCAGTATGGGAGGTGGGGCCTGGTAGGAGGTGTTGGAGGTGGGGCCTGGTAGGAGGTGATGGTCCTCCTACCATGGGGGTGGTCCTTCATGAATGGATTAGCACCATCTCCTGTTCTGTTCTCGTGATAGTGAGTGAGTGAATTATCATGAGATCCAGTTGTTTGAAAGTGTATAACACCTCTGCACTCTCTCTCTTCCTCCTCCTCTGGCTGTGTGAGGTGCTCATTCTCCCTTTCCCTTCTGCCATGATTGTAAGTTTCCTAAGGCCTCCCCAGAAGTTAAGCAGATGCTGCCATGCTTCTTGTATAGCCTGCAGAACTGTGAGCCAATCTTTCCTTTATAAATTATCCAGTCTCAGGTGTATAGCAATGCAAGACCTGATTAATACACCATATCTCTGCAATTGTGAATTGTGCTACAATAAACACATGAGTGCAGATGTCTTTTTGATATAATGGCTTATTTTCCTTTGGATAGATACCTAGCAGTGGGATTGCTGAATCAAATGGTAGGTCTATTTTTAGTTCTTTGAGAAATCTCCATACTGTTTTCCACAGAGATTTTATTAATTTATATTTTCACCAATAGTTTATAAGTGTTCCCTTTTCACTACACCTATGCCAACATCTGTTGGTTTTCAACCTTTTTTTTTTTTTTTTTTTGAGACGGAGTCTCGCTCTGTTGCCCAGGCTGGAGTGCAGTGGTCAGATCTCAGCTCACTGCAAGCTCCGCCTCCCGGGTTTATGCCATTCTCCTGCCTCAGCTTCCTGAGTAGCTGGGACCACAGACGCCCACCACCTTGCCTGGCTAGTTTTTTGTATTTTTTAGTAGAAACAGGGTTTCACCATGTTAGCCAGGATGGTCTCGATCTCCTGACCTCGTGATTCGCCTGTCTCGGCCTCCCAAAGTGCTGGGATTACAGGCTTGAGCCACCGCGCCCGGCCTCAACTTTTTAATAATGGCCTTTCTGACTGAGGTAAGTTGGTATCTCATTGTGGTTTTAATTTATATTTCCCTGATGATTAGGGAGGTTGAACTTTTAAAAATATGTTTGTTGGCCATTTGTATATCTTCTTTCAAAAAATACTTGTTCATGTCATTTTCCTACTTTAATGAGATTTGGTTTTTATTATTATTTGCTGATTTGAGTTCCTTATAGATTCTGGATATTAGTCCTTTTTCAAATATATAGTGTGTAAATACTTTCTCCCATACTGTAGGCTATTTGCTCTGTTGATTATTTTTTCATTGTGAAGTAGCTTTTTGGTTTAATTAAGTCCTGTTTATTTCTTTTTGTTGCATTTGATTTTGGAGTTTTGGTCATAAATTCACTGCCTAAACCAATGTTCGGAAGAGTTTTTCCTAGGCTTTCTTCCAGAATTTTTATAGTTTTAGGTCTTACATTTAAGTCTTTAATCCATTTTGAGTTTATTTTTGTATATGGTGAAAGATAAGGATTCCGTTTCATTCTTCTGCGTGGGGCCACACAATTTTTCCAGCATCATTTATCGAATAGAATTTCCTTTCCCAGGTGTATGTGTTTGTCTGTTTTGTCAAAGATCAGTTGGTTGTAGGTATTTGGCTTTATTTCTGGGGTCTCTATTCTGTTCTATTCTGTTCCATTGGTCTATGTATCTACTTTTATACCAGTGCCATGCTGTTTTGGTTACTGTAGTCTTGCAATATAATTTGAAGTCAGGTAATGTGATGCCTTCAGATGTATTCTTTTTGCTTAGGATTGTTTTGGCTGTTTAGGCTCTTCTTTGGTTCCATATGAACTTTAGGGAGTCTCCTAAAGGCAGCAGATGTTTGGATTGTGGATTTTGTTTTTTTTGGTTTGGAGATAAGGTCTCACTTTGTTGTTCAAACTGGAGTGCAGTAGCACAATCATAGCTCGTGCAGAACAGACCTTATATCCATGGACTTCTGCTGGCAGAAAGCTGCCACAGCCAGCTGGGCCTTCGGCTGTCTGTGCTCAGAATGCAAAACTACCCCAGGTTTCAAGACTCCTGCTGGAGACAGAAACCAGGCCACATCCTTCTGGGTTCAGCCTAAGAAGCAGGGGCACCCAGCTCTCAGCCAGGGCAAGAGCATGCTTCCTGCTCACCTCTTGGTTCTGGCCTTGGGAGCTCATCCCCGCTCCTGATTAGATCACAAATATCACTTTGGAGCTTCTCATAATCTGTGACCAGCATCTGAGTTAGCTGGGAGATTTCCATAGTGTCTTCTATGAGTTAGGATCAGGAATATCTTCCTTCTGTCCCCATTGGGTCTGGGAGTGTATGCAAAGCACAACCTAATGCTACTTCTTCTTATATACTCCCCACCACTCACCAAATCAGCTCCAGTTCTGGGCAGGGTGAGGCACTCTCCCATGGCCTGGACTGTCCAGGTCCCCAGTGGGAATGTGTACCACAGAGACAGCCCCTCCATCTTCCACCCTCTGGAGACTCAGAGTTTTCTACCTGACTCGTGGTGCAAGTTCCCATCTGCTGCTCTTTTCAAAGTACCTAACCTTTCACTTTTTCTGTTGAGTTGCCATGTTCCTTCTTGGATAAAAGTCCACACCATGAGTCTCTGCATACTATTTTCCTCTTTCTGAGCAAATAAGGCATGCTAACAAAGCACACCATCTTGGAAAAATATCTGACATCTTGGAAAAAAATCTACCAACTTTAACATGAGCTTTCCTCCCAAGCCCACAATGTACTTGTATTGGTTTGTTTTTATGCTGCTAATAAAGACATATCCAAGACTGAGTAATTTATAAAGGAAAGAGGTTTAGTGGACTCACAGTTCCACATAGCTTGGGAGGTCTCACAATCATGGCAGAAGGCAAAAAAGAAGCAAAGTCACGTCTTATCTGGTAGTTGGCAAGAGAGCAAGTGCATGGGGACTCCACTTTATAAAACCATCATATCTCATGAGACTTATTGACTGTCATGAGAACAACATGGGAAAGACACACCCCCGTGATTCAGTGACCTCCCCCCCAGGCTGCTCCCATGACATGCGGGAATTATAGGAGCTATAATTCAAGATGAGATTTGGGTGGAGAAACAGCCAAACCATATCATTCCACCTTTACCCCTCCAAAATCTCATGTCGTCACATTTCAAAATCAATCATGTCTTCCCAGTAGTCCCCTAAAGTGTTAACTCATTTCAGCATTAACTCAAAAGTCCACAGTCCAAAGTCTCATCTGAGACAAGGCAAGTCCCTTCAGCCTGTGATCCCGTAAAATCAAAAGCAAGTTAGTCACTTCCCAGATACAATGAGGATACAGGTACTGGGTAAATAGACCCATTCCAAATAGGAGAAATTGGCCAAAACAAAGGGGCTACAGGCCCCATGCAAGTCCGAAATCCAATAGGGCAGTCATTAAACCTTAAAGTTCCAAAATGATCTGCTTTGACTCCATGTTTCACGTCCAGGCGATGCTGATACATGAGCTGGGTTCCCACAGCCTTGGGCAGCTCCCTTTCCTGTGGCTTTGCAGGGTACATCTCCCCTTTTGCCTACTTTCACAGGTTGGCATTTAGTGTCTGTGGTACATAGTGCCAGCTGTCGGTGGATCTACCATTCTGGGGCCTGGAGGATGGTAGCTCTCTTCTCACAGCTCCACTAGGCAGTGCTCCAGTGTGGACTCTGTGTGGGAGCTCTGACCCCACATTTCCTTCCACACTGCCCTAGCAGAGGTTCTCCATGAGGGCCCCACCTCTGTAGCAAACTTGTGTTTAGACATCTAGGCATTTCCATGCATCTTCTGAAAACCAGGTGGAGGTTCCCAAACATCAGTTCTTGACTTCTGTGTACCCACAGGCCCAACACCATGTGGAAGCTGCCAAGGCGTGGGACTTGCACCCTTTAAAACAACGGCCTGAACTGTACATTGGCCCCATTTAGCCACAGTTGGAGCTGAAACAGCTGGAACTCAAGTAACCATGTTTGGAGGCTGCATAGGGCAGATGGGCCCTGGACCCAGCCCACAAAACCATTTTTCTCTCCTAGGCCCCCAGACCTGTGATGGAATGGGTTGTCATGAAGGTCTCTGACATGCCCTGGAGACATGTTTCTCAATGTCTTGGTGATTAGCATTTGGCTCCTCATTACTGATGCAAATTTCTTCAGCCAGCTTTAATTTCTCCCCAGAAAATGGGTTTTTCTTTCCTACTGCATCATCAGGTTGCAAATTTTCCAAACTTATATGCTTGGTGACATCTTTGCCACTTAGAAATTTCTTCTACCAGATACCCCAAATCATCTCTTTCAAGTTCAAAGTTCCATAGATCTCTAGGGCAGGGACAAAATGCTGCCAGTCTCTTTGCTAAAGCACAACAAGAGTCACCTATCACCATTTTGGTCAAAGCCATTCAACAAGTCTCTAGGAAGTCCCAAACTTTCCTGCATCTTCCTGTCTTCTGTGCCCTCCAAATTGTTCCAACCGCTGCCTGTTACCTAGTTCCAGAGTCATTTCCACATTTTTTGATATCTTTAGAGCAGCACCCCACTCCCAGTACCAATTTACTGTATTAGTTTGTTTTCACACTGCTAATAAAGACACACCCAATACTGGGTAATTTATAAGGGAAAGAGGTTTAAGGGACTCACAGTTCCACATGGCTGGGGAGGCTTCACAATGATGGTGGAAGGTAAAGGAGAAGCAAAGTCACATCTTACATTTCAGCTGGCAAGAGAGCATGTGCAGGGGCTCTCCCCTTTGTAAAACCATTAGATCTTGGGAAACTTATTCACTACCATGAGAACAGCATGGGAAAAACCCACCCCCATGATTCAATTACCTCCCACCAGGTCCCTTCCATGACACCTGGGAATTTTGGGAGCTACAATTCAAGATGAGATTTGGGTGGGGACATAGCCAAACCATATTAGTATGTTTTCATACAAAATTTTAAAAAAATTCTAAAGTATACAGATGCTGAATTTTACAACTTCTAAACTCTTGTTCTTACTGTTTTCCTTTTTCTTCTCTCTGGTTACTATAAAAGAAGATGGTCAAATGCTCGTCTTTGGAAACATGATGAAAATACATAGAAACTAGTATCATTCCCACATTCCATCAAAAGAACAAGAGGAAATAATGGCATTTAACACCATTGTGCCAGTTATATGGCAGTGCATCTAGAAATGTCCCATCTTTAGATATGATAATCTGTGTTTCAAGTGCCCTTAACAACACTAAATCAAGACCATTTTTGTCAGTGTTGTACCTCCAGTGTGTTTTCAGAAGAACAGCTAATCTGTATATGTTTCATTAATTTATAAATTATTGAATGTTGATTTAACACAGTTGGTGGATCCCTAAGAAAAGCTTCATTAGAAAATGAAGCTTTTTGGTTGGTAGGTGAGGTGGCTGGTTAAAGGAATCATACAACAATTTAGATGTCTGCCATCAACAGAACATTAAATTTTGAATCAGAGTTAGAAAATTCTAGCTTGGTGTGGCTCAAAGTGGTATTCAGTTTTGAGGTTTGAGGTTTTCCTTGCTCCTGCTGACAAAGAAGAGAAAATCAGAAAAAATAAACACAAAAGAGCACCAACAGCGTCTACTTTGATTCTCTACTTGGGAAAGTGGACATGGCTTTCTTAGTCAGAAGGGAAGTCCGTTTCATTGTCCCTGGATGTTGGATTGTACTGGGCAGGAAGGGAGTAGCAGGAGCTACAGGAAGGTAGAGGGAGATCTGGTGAACAGCTGCCTAGTTAGGATGTTGCTTTTTGGACCCCCAGTGGGTACTTTGGGCTTAGATAAGCAGAAGAGGTGTCAGGTAGCAACCAAGTCAGTGTGTGCCTCCTGCATTGTCTAAGTGCCTGAGGCGGCTCAGGAAGCTAAGAGGTGCTGCCAGAAATGGTACCTTTTTCCTTGTCAACACAATAACAAACATGAATGCAGCTGAGTAACTGGTTGCAAACAGGAGATCCTGCTCTGCTGGAATCTGAGATGGGGCACGAAACAACCCCCTACTCTGCCTTTTCCTCACCACAGAAGGGCCATAACTGTCTGTGTGTTGAATGCCAGCACACTAGCACCTCTCAGGTAGAGCAAACTACAGTTACCTGTGCTTTTAAACACCAAAATAAAAAAAACCACTAAAGACGCCAGCAAGCACAAAGCAAAAGAGCCCCTGAATGCCCCTAGGCTGCCTGTGATTGTCATTTTGAAGGATTGTTATTACTATGTTTTGACGCCAGTGGACATATTGAACTTCTTTCCTTAGTGCCATTGATGTCAGCAGGATCAAAGGTGTGTGTGCGTGTCTGTGTGCCTGCACAGGCATCACAAGAGGTGAGACAGATGAAACAGGAAGAGGGGAGAAAAAAATGGGCAACTGAAGAAGGAATGAAAGATGAGGGTGGATGGGAGCCCTGATTGGAGGTTATGTGGCTCATGGAAGATGAATCATTCTATAATATAGTTCAAAGAGGGCAACAGCACATGTATCTCCTTCAAAGGCATTCTGCCCCACTGAGCCACATTCTCTGAGCTTATTGAAGTGACTACGAATCCCATTTATTGTGGGCAAGACTGATCCCAGGTATGGAAAATGTAGGCATTGGGTGCAAGTGAGGCTGTGCCTTCAAGCTAGTTTTGAGAGTAGTAACTACAGCAGATGAATCTTTACTCACTATGGTACAGATTTGTCCCTGCATATTGAGTTAAACTTGGCAGGAATGAAGTAGAAGGAGATTTGGTATTTCTTTGTTATCTATTTTGTGCCACAAACGGTGATAAGTTCTGAGGATATAAAGATAAGTAAGAGATTATAGGCCAGTCCTAAGGAAATGTAGTGCTATCCCCTTCAGAATACAATAGAATGTGTTTTATTTTATTTGTATTTATTTATTTATTTATTTTTGAGACGGAGTCTTGTTCTGTTGCCAAGGTTGGAGTGCAGTGGTGTGATCTCGGCTCACTGCAACCTCTGCCTCCTGGGTTCAAGAGATTCTCCTGCCTTAGCCCCCTGAGTAGCTGGGATTACAGGCACCTGCTACCACTCCTGGCTAGTTTCTTTGTATTTTTAGTAGAGATGGGATTTTGCCATGTTGGCCAGGCTGGTCTCCAACTCCTGACCTCAGGTGATCCACCTACCTTGGCCTCCCAAGGTGCTGGGATTAGAGGTGTGAGCCACTCTGGCCGGCCAGATGTGTTTTATAAAAGGTAGGAGAACACACGGCTAAGAGAAGGAACATAAATGAACAATACTCAACCTGAGGAAAGGGACACTTTCTGGGGGAGAGAGCATAAAAATCTTTCCAAAGGAGACTTGAAGAAGATAGGAAAGCAGACTTAACCAGGTTGACAAAGACAGGGGAGTTTTAAGAAGCAGGAATATGCTTTTTCTTACAGCTAACACTTACATACAGTCTGTACCAAAGCTGGCCTAAGCATTTTACAAGTATTAACCTATTTAACTTCACAATAACAATATTACAGAAGAAATAACATCCATGTTCTTGTTTTGTACATAAGGAAAGTGGGGCATAAGAGAGTAAGTAATTTGGTCAAGGTCAAACTGCTAATAAGGGAGATAACCAGAATTTTAACCCACGTAGACTGCAGTTAGGGTCCATGCTCTTAACTAAGACCATATACTGCTTTTTTTTTTTCCTAGAAAAAAGGGTATAAAGTTGCAGAGTTTTCGAGTATCTTTCATTCAGTCCAACCAGTGCATTTATGGTGAATAATAATTGTACCAACTACGAACGTTACAAAGATGAACAGGCATAGCTCCTGCTACCAAAGTGCTTAAATGTAAGAGAAAGAGACTCTTAAACAGCTAATTTCAATATAATGTGGGATAATGTTTAGATATAATAGCTGATTTTCTCTTCATTCTCTGTCATTTCCTTTTTACTTCATGGCCCCCTTCCTCCCTAAATTAGACATTAGGATTGTTAAAGCAGAAAAGCAGAAGAGACGCTTTTTGAAGACCAAATCCGGAGTCAGCAGGACCTAGCGCCTAGAAGGTACAGCATAAACAATAGGTTTGGAATAATTCAGGATGATGCCAAGTCCAGCTCAGTCCTCCTCCTCCTGCCCCCACAACCACTCCTCTCAATGATGTGCGAGGAGAAGAAGGAGATTAAGAGAAAAAGGAAAAGAATTGGAGGCTGGTGTAAGTTCCTGTGAGAGACACTTTGGAAAGATTTAAGGGCAAAGGAACTGCACCTTATTTCCTGGACAATTGGCATTTAGGAGAGAATTCTGAGCAGGAGAAATTAATTTGGCATCATCATCATGTAGCTGGTATTTTAAAGCATGAGGTTGAATGAGATCACCAAAGAAAAGCCCGGGGAGGTGGTAGACCTCTCGTAAACTTTGCACCCAGGTTAGGGTGGATTCAGTAGAGAAGGATGCAAAGGTATCTATGCAGAATGGCTGCAATGTTCTTGCAGATTTTCTCTGCATCCACTGTGCTGCAATGAGAAGCCAAATGCTTCCCATATTCCCCATTACAAGCTACCTGAGGGTAGGGATACTAACTGTTTCATTCATTATTCTAGTCTCAGAGCCTAGAGCCAAAAATATAGTAGATGCCCATAATTGGTTAGGGCAAGCAAACGAATATGCTTCTCCAGGAAGACGCAACAAGGAGAAGGTTGCAGTTTATTAATTCACTTAATAAAGATAATAGTTAGTGATTACTGTTAGTAGGCACTGTGGTAATTGCTTAGATTATATCCATGAGCAAGTAGAAAAAGATTCCTGCTCTCTTGGAGCTTATGAAAAGGGAGACAGACAATAAAAACTAAACCAGAATTGAGTTTGCTGTATGTTTCCCCGCAGGATCAGGCTGAAATCAGGACGACTTTGCCTAAAACTGTACCCTTGCCTGATGTCTTCTCCTTACGCTCCTGCTCCTCAATGCCCTCAGTTTCTCCTGGAGTGCTTCCTTAATAAATTGTTTGCACACAAATCCTCATCTCAGCGTGTTTGTGGGGAACCTCACCTAAGACAAGAGTTATGCTAGATAAGCTTAGTTGCAGAAAAAATTAAAATGCATACTTCTTGCATCCTGAGTTTGTAGCTTGAGACTGGTACCTGCTGTGAATATAATGCAGTATATGCTGCAATGAAAATTTGTACAAAGAAATGGCACATGGTATTGTGGGGGATACAGAAAGAGCTTCCTGGAGGATGACTTAGCTGGGTGAAGAGTGGTGAAAAGTCATGCCAAGAAGAAGGGATAGTAAGGGCCAAAGTGCAGAGACAAGAAGGTGTCATGTGTGGGGCCTGCGCCTGGCTCAGTGGGTCTGCTGCAGAGAAAGCAGCACATGGCAGCAGAAAAGCAGGCTTCCCTTAAGGTGAATATGGGGGGGGGTTTGCAGGAGAGTGAGCAGCAGAAAATTATGTAAAGTGGGCAAAGGATCCTATTGTGAGAGTCTTCCAGGTTAGGAATTTGCATTTCTCCTAAAGGTATTCAGGGCCATAGAAGAGTTTTGTTTTGTTTTGTTTTTAATTCAGTTGTGTAGTCACATGGCACAAAATCTGAAAGCATTAAAGGTTTACAGTTTAAAAGAGAGTCTTCCTCTGTTCTTTCCCTTAGCCATGGGAACCACTAATACAAACTTCTTGAGTCTCCTTTGGGAAATACGTTTTATATATATAAACAATATGTCTATATAACTCTGCTTTGTTCACTTGACACTCTAGTATGATGATCTTTGCATATCATTGTAGAGTTTTAAGTAGGGGAGTGATATGGTCAGTTGAACATCGCATAAACACTATTACAGCTGCAGCATGCAGAACAGATGGAGAGGGGAACAAGGCAAGATATGACCAGTGTTTGACATAACATAGGAGCAATATAACTAAGAGAAAATGAAGATTTTAAAATTAGCCATTTTAATCAAATAACCATCCACTATTGATTTAGTGCATCTCTTCTAAATAACTCAGAGCATCTTCATCCACAATCCCTCTATTCTCAAACTACATTGTGACCACCTGAGAAAAGACACTTGAGCTTACAGTTTGCAGATGGAAGAAACAAGGTACATAAAGAGGTAACTTTAGGCTACTTTGATTCTGGTTCTAATATTCTCTCCCCTGATTATCTTAACTCTACACTTTTGATGGTCCAAATCGTCAGCACAATAAACAAGCAAGCGTCATGGTGAACTAGGAGAACCAGTTACTGTGCCAGTAAAATAATGATCTAAGAACTCCCAGAAAGTGGAGAATAATTTTTTTGTTCTGATGCTTACAAAGCCTTTAGAGACCCTCAGGTAACACAAAGTATTATTAAGTTAGAAACATTTCAAATAAGTATTTTCTGAAGCAAAAGAGAAACTAGACACAGGGCAGACTCTCCTGCTGAAGGTTTTCTGAACAATTACCTTCATTCCGCTTAATGTCACCCAAACCCAGTGCTCGGGGCACATGCAATAATCATGATAGATTTCCTTGTTTGGAGGTAGACATGGAAAGCCTTAGTAGGCAGACTTCTCAGGTGGTCTCCACTGATACCCATCTCCTGGTATTTGTGCCCTGGTGGAATTTCTTCCCCCTGAGGGTAGGCTGGACCTAGTGACTTGCTTCTAATAAACACAATAAGGCAAAAGTGATAGGCTGTCACTTCTGTGACTAGGTTACAAAAGATTGCGACTTCCATCTTGCTAACAAATTCTCTTTATTGTCTTTATATTAGTCTGTTCAGGCCGCTATAACAGAATACCACAGACTGGGTGGTTTACAAACAACAGAAATTTAGCTCTCACAACTCTGGAGGCTAGAAATCCAAGATCAAGGTTCTGGCAGATTCAGTGTCTGGTGAGGGCTAGACATACTCAGGTTCATAGACAGCCATCTTCTTGCTGTGTCCTAACACAGCAGAAGAAAGAAACAGCTCACTGGGGTCCCTTTTATAAGGGCATTAATCCCATTCATGAGGGCTCCTCCCTCATAACCTAATTATCTGCCAAAGGCCTTACCTCCTAATACTATCACATTGGGGATTGGGTTTCACCACATGCATTTGGGGAAAACATAAACATTCATTCTATAGCAGTCTTCAGAGTTTGCCTATTTGGATGAAGGAAGCTGCCATGTTGGAGAGGTCCACACAGCAAATAATGGAGGGTGGCCTGCAGTCAACAGCTGGCAAGGAACTGAAGCCTTCAGGACAATGCCCGTATAGAAACTGAGTCCTAACATCAACCATGAGAGTGGCTTTGGATGCACATCCTTTCTCAATCCTGGCTTCAGATGAGAATGCAACCCCTAGACTACAACCTTGATTGCAAACTTGTAAAAAACTATGATGCCAAAGACCCAGCTAAGCTGTGCCTGGATTCCTGAACTACAGAAACTGTGAGATCGTAAATGTGTATCATTTTAAGCTGCTAAATTTTGGCATAATTTGTTTCACAGTAATAGCTAATTAATACAAAAGCAAGGTCAGTGTGAATGCAAAAATTAAATCATTATGACTTACATACATAGAACCATGTTATGCTGTTACACATAGCACGCACCCTTCTCATGAACTCGACGGTATAACTTAACTAGAGTGCATACTTGACTGATACTTAGATATAGGTCACTCTGCAATTCACAGTCCTCTCTTTACCCCTACAGCTTCTTGTGATGATCCCTTGCATGTTTTTCAGGTCTTACCTCTTGATTCAAGATCTTTTCAGGAGAACACTGGGGAAGCTGGTAGCACCCCGGTGGCATGAATAGGAAAGAAAAGATGCTAGACTGAATGCTTAAAGCACGCGACACAGAGGCAGAGCTGTCAGCAACTCCAACATCACAGGATTTAACATTAGGGCTTATAAGAACCTTAAGCAGCCCTACAAAAGCCCTAAATAGCAGCAGAAATATTGAAGTTGGGGAATATATGTAGTTAATCGTGACAGATAATGTCTTAAAGGGATCCTAATTTACTTGGGAGATGGGATGAGAGACTATTAGGCTCAGAATTTTTCTCTTTATTTTATTCCAGATATTTTCAACCTGTCTTCACTTCAAGTTGATAAGTCTATTTCTAATAAGCATTGACCTCTGGAATTTGAGAAGATGACAGAGAATTAAAAATCAAAGCTTCTGCTCTTTCTGATGCTCTATTGGTGAAGACAGGGTGCATATGAAAAGGATCTACAAATACTGTTCTAATTTCACGAAGGTGGTAAACATACAGTGTTCACTACTTACATGCAACCAGTTAGACTCTCTGTTCATAAACAATTGTAAAAGAAATCTTCATTTAAAATGTTTTTTTCATAAAAGTAATTGCATCTGTGGCCTCTTTTTTGCCTGGCTATTGGAAAATTTAGTAACAGCCATTATTGGAGCCTTCTTTTTCAAGGATTGCTGCAGAATTTCACCCAAAAGATGAACAAAAGGCCTCTTACCCTGAGCACAGCATAGCTGTTGCTGATTCCTTACTGCTCAGGCCTGCGGTGGCCCTTTGAGTATGGGGTGTGGGTTTAAGGTAGATGTAGAAATTTCAGGGAACCTCAACTAGTAAGCAGAAGACAGAAGTCCAGGCCTTCTTTGTCCATCACTTACAGTGTTCCTCACCCTTTTTAAGGCCCTGTTTCTCTTTCTGTAAAATTGAGGACAAATACATTTGTATTCCAACTGCCTCATGAATAGTCAAATAGGTGGTTTTCTCTCACTTCCATACTTAGCAAATCAAAAAAGTATGAAAAGTATACTTTTCAAAACGAGTTCTCATGTCTTCCTCCTGGGAGGGAGGCTGGTCAGGAATTTCTGTGCAACTAGGCCACGGCCGCAGGAGATTCATCCAAGTTCACACGCAGGAGGTCCCCAGCCAAGCCAGGGTTAACATCACGATACTTAATCCAGTGTTCTTTCTACTGCACTGTGCTGCCAGAACAGTAGTCACCAATTGCGACACTCCCAAATCAACGTTAAACTGTGCATAAAGCAACAGCACTGATTATGGGCTATGCTGTTATTTCAGGGGTACCATATCTAGTTGGAGAAGGGCTATGTCTAGCTAAGGAATTGAGACTAACGAGACAGCAGAAAGCAGAGGTAGGCTTTTGTGTTTGGTTGATAGCGATGGATTCTACTGTACCTTTGTTTTTAATATTGGCTCTTTCCCTGCAAATGCATGGATACAGCACAGAAACATCTATTACCTGTTTCTGAAACATCATCAAAAGCCCCATGGGCAGCAGAGTATAATGCAATGTGCCAACATGACAAGTGTGAAGTGTGTCAAGTCAGGGAACACCATAAATCCTCTATTCAATTCTCAAAGAATGTGATACACAAATGTCCATTCATCTTGCTCTCTTACACTTCCACCATTTTCCAAGGAGGCATCTGATAGGCTAGTGAGGATCCCCTCTGTGCTGAGCTCCTGAGGGCAAGACTCATTAGCCATTTGGCTGTCTCTAAAATTATTACATCCAAGCACTCAGGGAAAATAGGAACCTAAGGTAGCATACCACACCTTGCTACTATCATTTGTCAAAAACTGGCACCAGGTAGAAATGACACAGGATAACAAGTCCAGAAGCATCTAGAACAAACAAGAAGGATTCATCATTGAAGACAGGCAGAAAACACTACCTCCCCCCCACCATCCATCCTTGTATCAATTATGCTTGTACAGACTCATATTCCCAAGGACTAAACAAGTACGGGTTCATATTCCCAAGGCCTAAAAAAAAAAAAAAAAAAAAAAAAAAAAAAAATCAGTTAGACTTTAAAAATTAGATTAAATTTTAAATAGAAACCAGACCTAAGAAAAAAATTAAGTGCATTGTATTCTGCCTCTTTGTTTGTTCCTCATTAAGTATAGGTTTTCAAGAAAAAAAAGTAAGTTAATGAGGGGAAAGCTCAGTATTTGACTGCAGAAAATATATGTACCCTTCTCCCTGCTTTGACAACATCAGAAGAGGTGAAGAGAGGTGTCAGCGATGTTCAAGAGAGGGGAAGGGGTCAGCCCAGCAAGAACTGGAAAGATGATCAAGAGGAAGAAGTGCTCTAAGCCTAGAGAATGGGAAAAATTTGAAAACAACGGCTAAAGTTTATGAAGTGCTCCCCAGGTGCCAGGACTTACTACATTTTTAAAATGTATTATCTCAATCTAATCTCACCAAAACTCTACATGGATAGTACTATTATTATTCCATTCATAGGTGAAGGAAACTGAGGCACAGGAAAGTTAAGTGACTTGTAGGTTAAATATCTGAATTCAAGCAGCCTGCCCTAGAGGCCACAGTGTGAACAATAAAAGCCAGTGGTTCTCAGTCTTATTCTTCCATCAGAAGCTCTGGAGGGCTTGTTAAAATCCAGCCCTAGAGTTTTTAATTCAATAAATAAGACCTGGGAGTTTGTCTTTCTAACAAGTCCTTATATGACGCCAATGCTGCTGGTCCAGGGGCCACACTTTAAGAAACATTGCATTTAGCTATATTGTCCTTTTAACAGGGAAGCAGTCTAGTCGAAGGGAACAACATTAGCAAATGAATAGATTAAAAACAAAACAAGTCAGGTAATAATAAAGAAGTGTGTCTAACTATAGCAATCATGTTGGTGACTCCAGTTTAAAAAAATAAAATAAAACAATGTCGTAGCCAAGACTTGGAAATCCTGACATGAATATTGCAGTATATAGACAGCCATGCCATCCTTTTTATACATAAAGGATGTATAAAACTTTGGGGACCTACAAAGGAGGTAAGAACAAGCAAACTTTTACAGGTAAGGCAAGGCAGATGGCTGCATCTTTAAAATCTATTGGCATACATTAACCATGAGTATGCTTAAGTCAAAAGGAAAGATGAAAAGAACACTTTGATGCTCATGTGGCATAAAATCACACATTATATCTATATCCCAGACAGCTTTCTAAAGAAAAACAAACAAAAAACAGAAAGCACCCTCCCAAAACACTAAGCAATATGGATCACTTTCTCCAACTCCATGTCAAAATTTGATCACTTTGTTTAAGTTTAGGAGTCTAGTGGAATCCATTGTCTTTGGAATCAAGTTACAAGAGTCAACCGAGACCTTCAGAAAAAAACTTTCACTTTTGGATTACAAAGAGACACATTTAAACAGAGATGTTTCTCTCAAAAATTAAAAAAAAAAAAAAAATGAATGCTAGTAAAATATTTTTTTAAATGCAAAGTGCTTTCTGTAGCAACTGAAAGTCCCCCAACCCTGGATACTATTTTTTTTCACTGATAATTTTGACATAGAAAGTCATGTGCAAAATAAAATCAATCACCTAAGCCTTCTTTGGACACCTTCTACATCAAAGCCAAGAGGACACAAGGTGTCTTGGGCATCGTGACTGTCATGATGAGGCTTAGAGCCTATTGAAAGACTTTACATTTTAATTTATGTGTGTGAATACATCGCTACGATTCTCTCCCAAAATGTCTTAGTTTTAGCCAATCATGAAGGTGCACGAAACCCAGAAGATGGTATAAAACATTTCTTTACCTTTCCCATTGAACCCCGTATTAGCTCATGTAAAGCCTACTCAGTGTGGTGGGCTCTTTGCTCTTAGTTGAGAAGGGATGAAAGATGTAAATGAAGGGAGAAGAAAAATTTTATACAAAGTGAAATATAGTAAGTACTATGCACACCACTCAGACAATCATAAGTACATAGGAACTCAGAGGACAGCGATATCACTGGAAATCTCATTAAGCTTTTTTGAGATGCTCTGGATTTTAGATTTGAAAGAAGAATGAGAGAGAACAATAGAGAGGGAACGTTCCAGGAAGGAGGGTGTTTCTGAACAAATGCTGAGCAACAAGACTTTCAATCTAGGATATGCCATGATGGAGAAGGTAGTAAGCGCATTAATGTGATGGAGACAGCAAAGATCCAAGTAGGGAAAACACCTGGGACAAGGATAGAAAAGTATTCTTAGGCTTATCAGGGAGGGATGGGGGTGTCACACCAAGAGTAACCGTTAGAGGCAATGGGAAGCCATTGAAGAAATTGAAAGGAGTGACATGAAAAAAGCAATGGTTTAAACAGACAAAATGGCAGCATTTCATAGCATATGTCCAAGGGTAAACCATCGGCTAGGAAACCACTGCAACAGTCCAGATGTGAAGCAACAAAGACTCAAACTAAAGTCAGGCCACTGGTAATATAAAGGAAGGGATGACTGTAGGTTCAGAAATAAGGAGAAATCCTTGTCCTGGCTATGACTGTGGTTGAGGAAGGAATAGCCAAGTAATGATGTCAAGCTTCTCAGTCTTGGTGTCTGGCCAGAAACAGTAATTGAGGCCTACATGGGTTAAAAAACTTGACCAGGCTCATGTTTCATCCATGGCAAGGTTGCATTTAGATATATGGGATCTCAGTTTAGTCTTCCTTCCAGTACATCATGCCACCTCATGCATGTTCATACAAAGCTTTTGAGTCTTGACATTTCATCACACCATGATAACTCTGAAATCATGCAGCACATGTAGCAAATAACTCTAAAATCATGTGGCACAACAACAACAACAAAAAAGCAGTATTTTTCTATCTCCCAAGTTTTCACTGAAATGAGGACATTTTAATTAATTAATTAATTAATTATTTTTTTTTGAGATGCAGTCTCACTCTTTCACCCAGGCTAGAGTGCAGTGGCACCATCTCGGCTCACTGCAAGCTCTGCCTCCCAGGTTCACGCCTTTCTCCTGCCTTTCTCCCGAGTAGCTGAGACTACAGGCACCCAACACCACACCTGGCTAATTTTTTTGTATTTTTAGTAGAGACAGGGTTTCACCATGTTAGCTAGGATGGTTTCGATCTCCTGACCTCGTGATCTGCCCACCTCGGCCTCCCAAAGTGCTGGGATTACAGGCGTGAGCCACCACACCTGGCCGAGCACATTTTATAAGAAATTTTTCCAAATTCTAGTATGATTATTTATAATGTCATAATTACAGATTTTTTTTCTAAGTAGAAATTCTGTATGGTAACCCATTCCCTAGAGAGAGTAACCTCTCCCAACTCCTCATTCTTCATCGATTCAAAGGTTCTTGAGAGCAGGGTTCCTCAACCTTCACACTATTGACATTTTGGCCTGGATGACTCTTTGTTCTATGTGTGGGGCAGGCATTGCAGAATATTTAGCAGCATCCCTGGTTCTACCCACTAGATGCCAGTAGCAACCATCCACCCCTAGTTGTTACAGCCCCAAATGTCTCCAGACATTGTCAAATGTCCTTTGGGGAACAAAATCACTTCCATTTGAGAATCTCTGCCTTAGAGGTATTTTATAAAACATCAATGAAACTATCATTTCCATTCAACAACTCTCCTAAGTTCTGTCTTTGAATGGTGGTTCTCTTGTATGTGTGGGTGGGGGTGTTGGAGGAGGGCTGGAAAGATAAGACTCAATCACCAGTTGCCAAGTTTCACTTTAAACTTCCCCTTCATGGGGTATCACTGCATCTGGAGCCAAATGGAAGGGGACTTGCTTAAATGGAGCCCAAAAGTCTTCTGTGGTCTTTACGAAACACGTGGCAACAAAGTGCTTTCCATGAACCCACTTTTCACTTAGAGTCAACTAAATTCTTTTTTAGCTATTTAGAAGAGATCCGGTATCTCAAAACAAACAAAACTGCAACCATCTTCAGCAAAAGTTAATATCTGAGTTATAAGCCCTCTAGAGGAGGGGACAAAGCTGAGTTCCCTCTCCAGAATGACCCTGGACTATAAGCCAAGACCAAGGCTATGGCCCTTTAATCTGAGAAGGACATGCCTCTTACCATACTCTGATCATCTGCCTCATATAGGCAGGCCTGCGAGGGAACAAAGTAACTGACGAGATATAATGTGCCATCAACGATACATTCTACAGCTTTATCTTTCAGATTCATCAGGAATTGAGTAAGAAAAAGAGACCTGTTACGTTTAATCATAAACTGACAAGACATTTGTATTTATGTGGCAAGAAGTTACATCTGCCAACCAGGCTCCTGTCTTCCTTAAGTAAAAGCTTCATGTCAGCTCTTCTGTTTACTCAATCGTCGGCTGCTTTCTGGTCTCACTTGCTTTACTATATATTTATATTGAAAGAATACATTCTCAGCAGCTTTTAGGCTTTTAAATGCATTTCAAGAGAAGACCAAGTCCAATCACTGTTACTTAATTAACACAATTGTGAAGACTTCAATCTAGCCACACAATAGCTTTCCTGACCTTGCAGAAGGAGGCAGGACTTCATTATTGAGTATATTGTTTCCTATAAACATATAAAACCCCTACAATAACAATCCCATCAGCCGAAATGAAGTTATCTGAGAACAGAATTAAACTCTAAATGACCTTTTGCTCTACTCCGTAGCCCCCTATTAATAATTTCTAATCTAATCAGTGTGGATAAATGCACTAAGGCTGGTCATGCCAGGCACTGGGCCAGCCCGGCCAATTGCCGTCCATCTGATTCATTCCAGTCCAGAGCTTGTCTGGAAAAGACGCATCCCTCGCTGAGAGGCCACTGCCTGATTTCCTCTTTTGTTATCTTTTAGCAACAAAGTCATGTCCTTGTAACTGATAGACACGTTTCTTTGTAAATAACCCTGGAGTGACTGATAGAGCTTTTGCCAGACAAAGGCAGCAAATAGCAAGGCATTACTCATGCCAAGCCAGAGAACACTGTGTCACAGCTGACAAATTTATGGGAGATATGAGCTCACCTCTTGCACAAATATATACTTTCCTGGCAAATTCATCACATGCTTTAATGGCCCCATACTGCATTTGTCAGCTGTCTGTCCCTGTGCCTTGTTGCCTTTGGTTTCCTGTCAAGGATTGTTTGTTGAAATCATCTTACAGCCCCATTCTTCAGCAGTGAGACCCAAGAAAGATCAATGATGACACCTGTATTGATAATATTTTACATTCAACTATTTGGCTGATAAATCATTTTAACAATGCTGATATGTTTATTGAGTGTCTGCCGGCATCACAATTATATGGAAAGCAATGCCAACTTAAATCTTGGCTTTGTTGGTCTGGTTTTTATTTCTTTCTTTTCATTTTCCCATAATTAAGTGTGCCATAGTACAGGTTTTACTTCCCCATGTCAATCGAGAGCAAGTGAAAACAGGCAAAGGGGTGACCTTGCGTTTCCACTCATTGGTTTGTTTTTTAAAAAGGAAAGAATGGCAGCCTGGTGGTTATTGCTGGTTAAAAAGGTAGTTATTAGAAGGGAGAACCAGGGTGTTTAGGGTTCTGGTAATGTTCTGTTTTGTGACCTGGGTATTGGGTTCAAAGATACGGTCATTTGTGAACATTCTTTCAACTCTATGTTATAATATGTGCATTTTTCTGCACATACATTATAGTTTAATAAAAAGTTGAACAAAGATCAGCAAACGGATTACATATACACATGCACACATACATTATGAATACACAGGCTCAGAGTCAGGGTTTTCTACCTTGAGGCTTTATATTACCTACAATCCCTTAGGCTTCTCCCTGGAAATCTCACCCATCTAACATGGAAATTACATCCAATAAGCATTTTATAATTGATCCTCTTAGCATCATCTCCACAGAATTTCAAAGAAAATCTTAGGGTTCTCAAATTTCTTAGCCTTTACCTCCTCTTTAGGACACTTTTGACATGGACTCCTGGGTCTCTATGAAAAAATGGAAAGAGACCAAGGCATCAATAAAAAGAGACAAAATTCTCCCTTGGTTTCTTACTCAAATTAACTTTGACTCAAGTCACATGCTCAGTCTATGTCTATGGAGACATTCAGATACAGGTAAACATTCAGACGAAAAGTGGAAAATCCAACCACCTGAATTGACTTACCTGTTGTTGGTGACACCTGTATGTATTGGCTTTTTGGAAGCCATCAACAGACATTCACTTTCTTGTCTTTGGGCAGAACTGTATCATATGGCACCTCCAGTTGCAAGGACATCTGGAAGACAGAATATTTAGCTTTTTCAGCCTCTGTATTAGAGACTGGTAATGAGATCCCCTTTGGGAATGAGCGATGAATTGGCCAAATCATAGTTCTAACTAGATAAGTGAAAGCCACAGCAGTCCAGGTGAAATGGAGATACAGGAAAGTCCAGGGCAGAGTTGTTTAAATCAGTGGTTTCAACCTTGGATGCTCATTGTAATCACCTGGGTATCACCCTCAGCAATTCTAATTTAATTGGCCTTGGGTGTGGTCCAGCATCAGGATCTTTAAAAGCTACTGTAAGTGATTCTAATGCACAGCCAAGGTTGAGAGCTACTGGCTTAAACAGATAAATATCAAGACTTACATCCTCAAAGAAAATAGCAAAGGTATTAGATATCTCACCAGCTATTATATCAAAGATTAAACAAAGGCTTTTAAGAGCTTATATCTGGAAAAGGAGTGAGAGTCTAGAAAAAAATTATCCCCCAATTTTGCAAACACTTGAGTGACAAACGGGCATTAGAACATGAACAAGTTGATTTTTAAAGTAATACGTTGATTAATTAACACTCACTCAATCTAATAGTTGGAAATATTCATAGAAAAAGCAGGCAGTTTCATCTGTGTAATTAACTGGAAATACATCTCAGCTGCACCCCTTCCCAGTGGGGGTATAGTGTAAATATTGACCTCTCGTAAAGTCTCAGTTTTCCCACTTATAAAATGGGAGAAATGATTGAACTTACCTCAAAAGCCTTTTTGTGAGGAATGATTGAGATAATCTGGATGAAAGGGTTAAATGTCTGGCACGTAGTAACAGCTCAATATCATCATTGTTCTTGGTCTCCCATTCAGCAAGCTTATTTACAAGCATTCATGTCACCTACAAAGAATTAGCAATAATTGGGTCTGAAAAACACCAAGGTGACAATTTAATTACTGTTATATGAGACTTGATCAACTACTATTCAACTGTCCAGGGGTGAAGTATTGTAAAAGAGATATAAATGCTGCTTGAGAGACTTACGTTAGATATGATTAAAAAAAAAAAAAAAGTTAACTATGAAGGCAATAAAACATGGTAAAACGTTCGTTGAAAAAGCAATGGTTTCTCCTCAGAAAGTCTGCTTTAATAGGAGATATTTTCATATTTCTAGAATAGTCTAAGCCATAGTGTGGTAAATAAATTAGCTTTCAACATCCTTTTTGGTCTTTATGACTCAATCATTACGACTCAAAGATATAAACTTTGGAAGATGAAATTCAGATTTCAGTTGAGAAGCAATGCTGTTTCACTTCCCTGAGAGAATTGTCTGGCTTGTGAAATACTACAGAAAAAGCTGTATTTTCTCCAGAAAATGAAAGGTAAATCATTTTGGCCTGAGTAAATCAAGGCAGAAAACTCACCCCCATGAAAGCTGCAGCTCTGAGAGTGTGGGCAGGGTGAGTGTCACAGGTTTAGGATGCTTGGCCTGCCCTTGGGACCCCAGCTCCTCCTTTCCAGCATGTTGCGGTCCAGAGTTCAGTTCATACCATCCCAGATGATTTGGGGGTTTGCTTCCTCACTTCAGGCACTCTTTAAATAAGAGGGCTTGTCAGTGGCTCTTCCATCTGGCAGAGAGTGGGTACTCAATAAATATTTGTTGAATGAGCCTGATCATTCTGATGAAAAGAGACCCCTTTGTTCTTTTGGGCCATTGGGTTTACCATTTACTAAACGGCCTGTGGCTTCCTGGTCTGACAAATTTATAGCACCTGTTTATGTCTTTCTCACCCACAGGCTTCAACAGAATACCTGTGGCTGCACTTACAAAAGGCAGCCAGAAGGACCCGTCCATTCTGGAAAGTACCTTTGGTCTGAAAGGTACAAATGAGAACTTTCACCACATTCCATCTGGCACTCACTGGTGGCGCCAACACCTCGAAAACCCTGCCAGGGCCATTTGTCACCATGTGGACACAGACAGACCACCAGTGAAAGTGGAATTTTTGAATGAGCTTGAATGACCTGCCTATATGTGTAGACAGCCATGGTCACTTTTTCTCCGTAGGATTAGATGTGCTGATTCTAATATGGTTCACATTATGCTATTTTCTTTTAAAAGTGAAATTTCTTTTGGAAACCTGGACATTTCTAAGATGACTTCACATCCATTCACTCCTCTTGCCTTCCAAAACAGCTGCTCACAATCTGAATATTAGATAACACATAGCAAAAACCAACCTCTGTTATTATTATTATTACTATATTATTAGGTTTCTGTAGAATCCCAAGGAATTCTGTAGATAATGTAGAGTAAGCTATTAGAAGGAAATCATTATTTTCAATGTGGTTCATCCCATGGAGTATGGATTGAGAATCCCAGCTCTGTCTTTCCTGGAAATGGATGCTAGTTCTTCAGAACAGTGAGTCTTCTTCAAACAGCATAAAATAATCATTATGACGTAATCAGCAGTAGGAATAAATGTGTTACGCTCTTGTCATTTTTCCCTAGTGCATTTCCAGGTCTCTATCAGCAGAATTGGAATTACTTCATCATTTTCAGCATTTCTTTTTCCTTTCCAGCATTTACTGCAGAAAAAATATGGGGCTTGCTGGTAGTATTCCCAGGTGACGAATGTGCACCCAACACCCTACAGAAAAGAAGAACCATAAAATAATGAATTATTCTATTGTAACTCCTGCCTGGAAAACAGCTGGTATTTAACATCACATTATGCTTCATGTGGAGTGTTGTGAGTCATCTTCCTTATGCACAGATCTTGTCTCCTCATTTAGATAACAAGCTCCCTGCGGGAGGGGAGACCACCATTTATTGCGAGCAAACCTTAGCCCATTACATATTTTATTCTCTGTATTACCCACACCCCATTGAGGTCTTTACAGATGAGGGAAGTGTGGGAGGTTTGAGTCATTCTTCCAAATACACACAGCAACTGGGTAACATTTGGCCCCACCCTCAGCTTGGGCTTGTCAGTGGAAGTTTGCTCAGCAACAGAGACCAGCATCAATAATCGTGCTCAAGAGATTAGTATTATGAGCCTGGTATTACCAGAATGTTTGTTACATGAGTACTCCTGAGACTTCTGGAGTCAACTGTAAGAATAGCCTCGGAGCTTGCAGTGAGCCGAGATCAAGATCATACGCTAGCACTCCAGCTTGGGCGACAGAGCGAGACTCCGTCTCAAAACAACAACAACAACAAAAAACAAACAAAAAAAGACTAGCCTCAACTTTAAATATCAATGTTGTCTCAAGCCCCGATTCAACATATTTTGAAAAACCCAGTGTTCTCCCTTCCTATCCCAGTATTAATTGACTAATTTAAACTAAAAATATATTGGGTGCCTTTTGTGTGCCAGGCATTATACTATTTGTTTAGGAGAGAGTGTGAAACAAGACAGAGGAAGTCTCTACTCACATTGCGCTTTCATTCCAGCGGAGCAGTATGTTATCTATTATGGCATAACAAAGCACCCCCAAACTTAGTGACTTAAAATGAGAAACATTTACTGCTCTACACTTTCTGTGGGTCAGGAATCCGGGTGTGGCTCAGTTGGGGGCCTCTGACTCAGGGTCATAACGTTACGAGGTATGAGCTGGAGCTATGGTCATCTCTAAGCCAGCTGGGAGGGGACCTTTTTCCAAAGTCACTCACACAGCCTCAGGTGTTTACAGGCCTCAGGTCCTTGCTGGCTGTTGGCCAGAGGCCTCAGTTCCTTGCCACAAGAGCCTCCCCATAGGTTACTCACAACATAACAGTTTGCAGCCCCTAGAGCAAGGACCCCAGAGACAGAGTGAGAGAGGGCAAGAGAAGGCAAGATGCAAGTCACACTCTTTTTATAACCTAATTCCATCACTTTTCCTGAATTCTACTCATTAGAAAGAAGTCACTAGATTCAGCCCACATTCAAGATGAGAAATACCAGAAGACAGAGAACATTGAGGCTGTTTTAGAGGCTATCAACCCCAGGAAGACAGACAGCAAATAAATAAGCAAATAAATAAAAATGGAAGATGATAATAAGCGCAATGAAAAGCAATGAAGCAGAGTAAAGAATCAAAAGTAGCGGTTGAGGGTCGAGTATGTTAAGTAGGATGGTCAAGGGAGGTCTTATTGTAAAGGTCACATGTAAGTTAGGATCTGAATGATGTCTCGGAGCCAGCTATGCCAACATCTGGGCAAAGAGTTTATCAGGCAGAGGAGACACAAAGTGTAGAAACCTGAAATGGGGAGGAGTTTAGTGCGTAGGAGAAACAGTAAGGTGGTCAGTGTGGGCAGATCAGTGGGAGGGAAGGAGAAGGGTGGAAGAGAGGAGGTCAGAGGGGCAACCATGAGCCAGGCTGCACAGGGCTTGCTCGACCATGGCAGAGAATTTAGAATTTATTCTGAAAGGAATGAGAAGCCATCATGATCAGATTTACATTTTTAAAGCTCACCTCAGTTGCTGTTGTAGAGAAAGGATGATAGCAGGGCAGCAGAGGGAAGAGCAAGACCAGCTGAGAGATGACCACAGAGGCCCTTATGAGATGGGAGCTGACTCACACAAGAGTAGAGGAGTCTCAGGGGCTCATTTGTCTCTAATGCTCTTCTACTCTAATAGTCTGCCCTCTACCCAGTGTCTTGTCTCCTGTAACCATCTCACCACATAGGTTAACCCCAGCGTGGGCTGCCACCTCATCTCCTTTTAATTCCTCTGCCAAATGATCGCCAACACAAGGAAGTATACATAGTGAACTCTACTCAAGTTCATGGTACCCCAAGGGGCTCCTGTTCTCAGAGCAGTGCAGCAAACAATTTAAAATGTAGTATCAAACATTGCCATTATAAAACAGCTTGGCCCATGCCCCCACCATCCCTGATGCCCACCATGTTGCTAAGCCAGCCTCTCTCCTTTGATCTTGTAGCGCCAAGCTTCCAATTTTTCTGAGTCCCTCATCCCCTCTTGCTCTCAGGGATTTATTTTGCCTTTATTTTGCCTCCTGCCTCTAGATCTTGACTTGACGTTTCACTTTTCACAACCAAAATACCCTGTCAAGGTGTTTTGCCAAACAATATCAGTAGCAAATACATTTTCCTAAGCAGGACGCTTGGATGTTTTCACACCACTCTGATACATGGATGGAAGGTTAGAAGACAACAAAGGGATGCACTGGGAAGGACTCCAAAAGCGGAATCAGAGATTATATCATTCCTTGGAAAAGGAGAAAAGGATCAAAAAAGCTGAATAAAAGGTAGTCCCAGCAACAATGTCTCCTTGTGAACAGACTTTTGAGTATTTGGCTTTGTTATCCCCCAGAGAATACAAATGCCCCTATGGACACCAAGGTCATAATAATTCCACTTCTCCCATCCCCCTCACACCCTTTGGCAGCCTCACATGTTCTCATTACAGTAAACTCAATTCTTCAGAAAATTTCAAGAAAACTAAGTTGCTTCCCTCTTCAACTGTTTACGTTCATTTTGACTTACTATATGACGAGTCTAGGTACCCATAGTGTTCAGATTCTGCCAATGATCTCATACTTCAGAAGTATGGAAATGACTGAGGAAGAATTAATTTCTGATTCATGTAGTAATAACTTGAGGCTTATTGACTTGAACATTACTTTTGCCAAGAAATTTTTGCTGCCAGAGTTTATTTACAGAATGTCATCATTTTTCCAAAACATTATTGCTTCCTTTTTCAGACCATGCCTTCTGACTAGAGCAGGTAATTTGGGGAGGATTTACACATAATTATAGCCTGAATCCCTTAATTTATAAAATTGCATAGTACTTGGCTCATTAATGGCTGTTGAAAATGCTAGTCTAGTAAAATCATAAGGAGGGCTTTTACCTGGCGAATTTAGTTGTTGAAACCAAGTTGGACCCATTCCCAAACATAATCTGGAAACAAACGGTCAGTCTATTGGGAAGGCACTGCCCTGAATGGATGGGCAATCTGGTGTTATGGACTGACCATCGTCACCCACTGGACTTGGCAACATCACCAACCTCTTTACTCAACTCCTTTCGAACAATTAAGAATTCCATTGAGGATACTGACAAGATTCCAAAAAGCAATAAAATTACATAATGTGGTCCTGGTATAGATAGAGGATTCCTGGTAATGACGCTGGGGCTTTTTTCATAAGCACATAATAAAGTTGTGACCTGGACATAAAATAACTGAAGACACAGGGAAGCGCTCCCCCATAGTCGCAGGTGTCCGCAGCTACCTATTTACTTTGTCTTGTTCTCCCACCCACCTCAGGCCCTGACTTGAGACCTAGTGAAAGAGGTAGTCTGAATTGTATGGAAGAATGCAGAAGTAAAACTGCTAACTTGGCCGGGCGCGGTGGCTCAAGCCTGTAATCCCAGCACTTTGGGAGGCCGAGACGGGCGGATCACGAGGTCAGGGGATCGAGACCATCCTGGCTAACACGGTGAAACCCCCTCTCTACTAAAAAATACAAAAAACTAGCCGGGCGAGGTGGTGGGCGCCTGTAGTCCCAGCTACTCGGGAGGCTGAGGCAGGAGAATGGCGTAAACCCGGGAGGCAGAGCTTGCAGTGAGCAGAGATCCGGCCACTGCACTCCAGCCTGGGCGACAGAGCGACACTCCGTCTCAAAAAAAAAAACAAAAAAAACTGCTAACTTAGCTGATTTCTATTCCTAAAGTTTGAGGGAAGGCAGAGTCAGATTTCAGAGGATAAAAGAGACTGTTGTGGCCCAGACTGGACTTTAGTTCCCTCTGTGATAATTGTGCTTTCTTGTTTTTGTGTGTGTGTGTGTGTGTGTGTGTGTGTTTGTGTGTTGGGGGATGGGGGGTATATGTATGCTTATATGCATGAAAAGTTTACAAATGTTTCCCCAATGACAATATGGTCCCCAAACTAGGCTGATCATCAGAATCACTTGAGGAGCTTTTAGAAAATACAGGCACCTGAATCAGCCCATCCTGAGGCACAGGAATCTGTGCTTGTGAAACAAGTGCACATTTAGGTGACTCTGATTGTTAGCTAGGCTTAGAACCACCATTCTAAGACCCATTCCTCACTTTACCCTCACCATTTCTGTGCCAGCTCTCTTCCAGTGATTCAGTTTCTCAATATCTTCATTCTCTTGTTTCCTTTATGTTTTAAACTGCATTTGGTCTAGGCAAATGTTTCTTTCTTTGGTTTACAAAGGTGTTCATCTTGCCACGTGGAGATACTATTCTTCCAATTCCCAAACATTTGCAATAATGGGGGATTCAATTCTATATTGTATCTCCAAATCTCTTAATGTCCTAAAATGGCCTCACCAGAGAGTAGACTCATCAATCTATGCATAACCAGATATATGGATGTTTTTTAGGTCCTGGGGAAACCTCAACTGCAGACTGGTCAAGTGCAGCCCAATGATCTAATGACATGTTCACAAATTCGTATCCATACCAATTCTAGGCAAAAATGGAGGAACAGACAGAGTTTGCTGCAATACCTGGACTTACATTCAGTACTGTCAATGGCTCCAGCATCTTGAAACAAACCAATTTTGGATTCTCAGGTAAAGTCTGGCAAATAATTTTTCCGTACTTAAAGAAGAGAAAGGGCTTAAAATGGATTACATACAGCTTTAAAGTACATGTTCTTAGAAAACAATAGC
The DNA here is from genome assembly GCF_003255815.1 of Theropithecus gelada. Lineage (NCBI taxonomy): Eukaryota > Metazoa > Chordata > Mammalia > Primates > Cercopithecidae > Theropithecus > Theropithecus gelada. The sequence continues at coordinate 88,241,244 of NC_037681.1, forward strand.
TTCTTGAGCTAATTCTAAATAAGTTAGTTACAAATGAATCAGAAACACATGGTTGCAACTTTCCTCTAAATAAAAGGAGACTAAAAATTCAGGAAAGGAGCTAGAGACAAACATGAAGTAGATTTTCCGAAGGTCTAGACAATTGTTTAAAACACTTTCCAACAATTCAAAGTTGTCAGGTTTAATCAACTCATTTTTTTTTTAGTTAAGTTATCTGAATCTAAAGATATCTAAAAAAGAATCAGTGTTAAATGAAAGATTTTAACAGCTTCCAAACAGAATTAGTTTTCAAACTACAATGTAATTATGGAAAACTCACTAAGGATAGGAGGTGAAGTAGATGGGAACACACTCAAAAGACCAGAGCTGGGCATCCACAACTTCTAAGTAATTCTTAATAAAAGGAGAGAGAAAATACTTGAAATTGAGTGACAGTTGAACAAATCAATTGTTGCTAACAGATTTTTCCTTAATTAAATCCTGATGGTTTTGCAATGCAGAAAAGAATGTATTGGGCTTTTGACAACTTCCTCTATTCCCAGAGAAAAAGAAAGCCAACCCAGAAAATCACTTAGGAAGATCCAGACAACAGATGGTACACCAAGAGTGAACAATAATCTCAGTAACTGAGACCTCAGAGACAAGATGATCCATTCCACAGCTGGATATTGTACTGGGTACAAGTGCTACGCTGATCTGACCATTAAAACTATGTACTTCTTGAGTCACAGACCAGTGTGTGTGACTGGTTAAAACCCAGTCACAACCTGGAAAAAGTTATGGAAAGCACTTGGAGACTGAGAAGAAGTAAACTTCCTTAGGTTTATACAGTATGGCTGGCACCTTAAGCAAAGTTAAAATCTGTCTCAATCCCTGCAGAATAAGGGCAACACCAATTATGCTACCTACTTCATGCAAGAACCTAAAATGAAAAATAGAATTGCTTTTAAAATGTGCTGCAGCCAAATAAGCTGGTGTTTCATGAAAAGGAATGATTGCATTTTTGACCTTGTATGTTAACCCACTGTGCCAGATCAACAATGGCTACAAATTCTTTGATCTTCTTCCCATTGAAAATAGGTGTTTATGGCCTCTCCTCTTCAAAGTGGCCAGACTCTGTGACTGCTTGACTCACATCACTGAAGTGATGCTGATAATTTCTAGGGTCAGGACTTTAAGGACAGCTTTCACTTTCTGTCACTTGAAAAACTCTTGGATCCTAGCCTCCATGTAGTCAGGAAGCTCAAGCAGCCCCGTTGTAAGTCCTATTTTGGTAGAAACTGAGGCCTCCAGCCAATAGCCTTGATTGAGCTCTCATGTAATAACTAGCACTCACTTACTAAGCATGTAAGTGGACCATCTTGGAAAGAATTCTCCAGCCTCCAGGTGAGATGTCTCAGCTGATGCCACTGAGCCTTGCCCAAATTGCAGATTTATGAGCAAAATAAATTGTTGTTGTTATTTTAAGACATTAAATTTTCATGTGATTGGTTATGAAAAGGTAGATAACCAGAACACCCACTATCTTATATAATAATAACAATATATTATGTAATAATATTGTATATATAACAACTTTATGTAATTATTATAATAATTAATAATAATTATTAACAGGAATAATAATTTGCAGTTATTTAACATTAGGTTCCAGGCACTACGTTATGGGCTTCACTTGCATACTTTCACTACTTTTATATTATATGTTTGTTTGTTTATCTATTCATTGTGGTCTTACTCAGTTGACTGCTAGCACCACGAGGGAAAGGACTGTGTTTTATTCACCACAGTACACTAAGTGCCAAGCACAATAAGTAGCATATAAATAGACATTCTGATAAATTATTCTATCAGATAATTTTTTCTATACTAAAATTTTATCAGATTGCTTTTTCATAACAAAGGAATCAATACAAACCTTGAAAAGTTCAGGACAAAAAAAGAAGCTAGAGATTGAGAGAAAGAGTAAGAGCTCAACAACTCAGCTGAATACAGTGGCATTTATAAGAAGTCTTTGGAAAGTAGTTATTCAGGCTATGCCTAAACTATGCAGTTGAATCATTTGGTTCATCATTAATCATTTGCTACTATTGCTTAGTGACTAACCAAAATGGTCTAACTTCTTATGCACATGGACATAATGAAAAAGAGAAGGAAACAGTAGGGAAAGTTGGATGGCTTTCACCTAACGAGGAAAATAAAAACAAAAACAAAGGCTCTGTGGCAGTGTGGCCAGGGGCTTATTCCTCTGGACACCAAATCCTGCTGCACTTGCAATAGCTCATACCAGTCAAGTGATACTCTTTGGCCTTCACCCTCATCCAAGTGCTGAAGTGACAGCCTAGAGAAGGATATGATTTGTACTAGACATAAGGGTGAGATGGAATTTGTCAGATGGGAGCCTGGCATTTATTACCACAATTAAATAGTCAATCAATTATCAATTGTTAATACTGAAATCATCAATTTCAGATAATTGAAGAACAACTAGAGGAAGCAGAATCCTCTCAAAGGTATGGCCAACAACTACAGTGATTTAAATATCCTGGAAGGGATCTCAGCTTCGTATTTGTGATACTGAGCAGAACACAGACAAACTGTCAGGCAGTTGGGTGGGGTGAAAAAGAAGGAACGACAGCCAACACTATGAAAAGGACCTGAGGTCATGAATATCTGGGCTAGCTCAGTGAAGCTAAGGAGAAAGTGGATATGAAAATCAATATTTTAAACCACGCAAGATGAATGATAAACTGGGAATAAACAATAGAGCAAACAGAACTGAACCTTCAAATGGCACTTTCAGGCTGTCCTGGGAGTGGTCACATTACACAGAACTTCATGTGCTTTTAGGCTTTGGGAAGTCAGTGGCCTAGGATGACAAAGGAAGAGAAACACAAAGGCCATTTGCAGAGGAAAGTGTATTACATTCCGAAGCTGCCATGCTCAGCTCAATTCACTGACTGACCGGGTCAAAGATCTCCTGGCTGCCAGTCCATCTGGCAGATGTAATAGTGGGCAGGGCCAGTGACATGCAGGGACCCCACTCAATCCACACCCTTCCAAACGACTCTACAGGGTCAACACTCAGAGCCCTGCTGCTCTGAATGTTTTGCCAAAAGAAACATTCAGATGCCAACACTGATGGTGAACACGAGTGAGCAAAGCAAAACATTCAAGGGCAGCCTGTAGCAAGACTAAAGAAAAACCACCATTCTGTCCACCAGGCAGGTCAAGGCCACAAACACTCCACTGGGGACTGGGTTACACTAGAAAGAATACAGAAACTAGTTAAGGTTGGGGGTGTATTTTCCTAGATGACCTCCAGATAAAGGTTAAGGAGGAAGCTAATGAGAGGAGGCTGTATGTAAAATGTATGTCAATTTCCATTGTTTTGAATAAACCCACATTATGCAGCTGGTAGATGATAAATCTCTGGTTTACATTGGTCTATTATTTAATTAGGCCAACCCTTCATGACTGATGGTATTTTCTCATTTTAATGATTCTTTATTTTTCTCACATCTAATTGGGAAATCACTGCTTATCATGGTTATAGTTTCTTTATTGTACCATCTTCTAGCCGCTGTCCAAGACGACGTGAACTCCAGGCTATTGACTTTCCTCTGCCTTCAATGGAAATTGTCATGAAGAATTAAGTTTTTGACAAATCTACAGCCTATGTGCAGGTCTTCTTCCTGGGTGTAACAATAAGGAATTTGGAAACTGTCTCTAGTTTTGGCCTGGAGTCACACTGCAGCTTGAGACCCTGTCATTTCCATCAAGCTTGAAAATATACATCTTAATAAACTGCAATACTTCAACTTTGATGGTATCTGTGAGCATGATGAAAAGGGTTTTCACCACCAGATTTGAAACGTGTGTCTTTTTTGTTTTTAAATCATAGACGTCTGTTGTCTAAAACAAGTTCAGGCAGTAGGAAGGAACGAAGAGTTCAGATTTATTCACATGGCATTTTCTCAGAAGAGCCTCTTTTGTAAGAAGCAATTTTTAGGCCATTTACATTAGGCCCATGCAAATGAAAAGATCAGAGTTAATTAATCTTGTCCTGAGTAAGAGAAGTGACGAATAGCAATTAAGTGTTTTGTGTTCCTCAAGGAATTTTCCTGCTTACTTACTCTTTATTCCTCAAGGGAGGGAGTTACTCTTCCTTTTGGAAAATGCTCAGTGGAGAGGGCTAAAGCTCATATCCTGATTATCTTTCTTGAGCATGGCATGGGAGAAATAATGGAAATTTCTGGAGCCACACGGACCTAGATTCCATCATTTGTCAGCTATGAGATGTTGGCTAATTTATTTAAATTCCTTCTCTATAAAACAGAGCTAAGAAAGGCCAAACTCTCTCACAATGAAGGCAAGGCAGCCACTTTCTTCTCCATGGGTTAGAGTTGGTGTGAAAAGAAGACTCCCAGCAGAATGCAACTTGAACCTAAAGAGCTTTATTCAAGAACAATTGAAACTGGAAATTATGTTTCTAACATCACACTGCCTTGTACTTCATGCACTTTATTCTATAGAGTACTTTAAGGCTACACCTACACCTCAGAATGTTTGAATTTATTCAGAGAAACAAAACTAAGTTAAATAATAATACAAAAATGACGATGATGGTAATAATAATAATAATAATAATAATAATTGATGTTATCTCTATGGAGCTGAGTGGAAAGAAAGTACTTTTTTTGGTTAAAAGACCTCAAGTTGGCCAGGCACGGTGGCTTATGCCTGTAATTCCAGCACTTTGGAAGGCCAAGGTGGGTGGAACATGAGGTCAGGAGATCGAGACCATCCTGGCTAACATGGTGAAACCCCATCTCTACTAAAAATACAAAAAGTTAGCCAGGCATGCTGGCATGCGCCTGTAATCCCAGCTACTCAGGAGGCCGAGGCAGGAGAATGACTTGAACCTGGGAGGCAGGGGTTGCAATGGGCTAAGATTGCCCAACTGCACTCTAGCCTGGGTGACAGAGCGAGACTCCATCCCCCCGCAAAAAAAACTCAAGTCACTGACTGGTTGCCTTTTTCACTGCTCAGTTGATCTTTGAGGCACCATTAGACTTAACAGTCAATGTCTTTATCAAGGAAAACAATCAGCAAGTATATTAATTAGGGCATTGCTTACACTTTTACTGCAAGTCTAATGATTTATTGATTTTAAATTGGATGCCTGTCTTCATTAAAGTCATTAATACTCTAAGTGAGTTTGTGCCTGAAATTTCATACGTATTTAGGAATTACACATATTTTGCTTTTTACCATGGGACCTTTAGGCTATGAGCAATCTCCCTGTTGCAGATATCTAAATTTACAAACAGAGCTCTTTAGGTATATTAACAAGTGCCTCACCTTCACAGTTGAAAATGGAAATTAAACAGAAGTGTATGGGACAGGATTGTTGACAAAACCCTATGAGTATTAGCTTCTCCTTATTGGTACATGTAATTGTCTTCTGCAGCTGGCCACTAATGAGCACAGCTGGCAGCTAAGGCATGATTGGCTTTGGCATTCACTCTTCATTCTTCCCCAAAATAACAGAATTCATAGAACCCATCCCTCCCAGGTGTCACTGTAGAGTGAGTACCACCATATCATCTTTATAAAACTGTGTGTGTCTTGAGTCTGATATCCCCTGCAGGGTCTCCTTCAAAACAATTGATCTTAAGAGTCTTGGATGTGGTGTGGTGGCGATGACCACAGTTCTGTTCTGATGTCCACTGTTCTATGATCTTTGGCTTTGTGGACCACTGATAGACCCAGGTTACTGTTTATGAAGCTGATGACCCTCCCTTGGATCTCTGACCTCTAGGAAGCAGAAAGCTCCTTGTGATTAGCTATTTTTGCAGGAGTTCCTCACAGTAGAATTGTCCAGATGTTTTAGGAAGGGGAGAGGGACAGGGGATGTGATGAGGTTGGTGAGGTGCAGCTTCACCCTATGCTAGGATCATGCTCCCTCTTCCAGAGTTTATGCTCGTCTCTTTGGTTCTTTCAGCACCTAGCCTTTCCTCTGGCAGACCAAGTGCTCCATTGTTTTATCTGCTAGCCCCATAGACCCCCTCAGCAGCCGCCGGAGCATTGAACACATCTGTGACCCAATTCAAATTCTTTCTAAAAGGTATAACTGACCCTACACAAGTCAAGGGACACAAATCTCAGTGCTCCATAACATTTCCTAAAAGCTCAGGAACTCCCAAAACATCTAGAGGCCAGCAGGGCCGCATTCCAGCAGAATTAGAGTTCAGTCTAGCACTGTCACATTGATCCACTTCAATATCTCAAGTCTCAGTTAGCTTTTGTTAGCAATATTATATTCCAGAAAATGAAATCAGCCCAAATACCTAATAGGTACCCCTTGAGGTCTGCAGCTCAGTCAGCTTGGGCCACTGTAACAAAGTACTATAGGCTGGGTGGCTTATGAATGAGAGAAATTTCTTTCTGACAGTGCTAGAAGCTAGAAGTCCAAGATCAGGGTTCCAGGATGGTCCAAGTCTCATGAAGGCCCTCTTCTGGGTTGCAGAGTGCCAGCTTTTCATTATATCTTCACATGGTGGAGAGAGTGTGAAAGAGCTCCCTGGGGACCCTTTTCTAAGAGTACGGATCCCATTTACAAGGACTCCACTCTCCTAACCTAATTACCTCCCAAGGCCCAGCCTTCTAATACCATCACACTGAGGATTAGGATTTTGACATACAAATCCTAGTGCAGGACACAAGCATTTGGTCCGTAAGAGTTGGTCATAGTCTGGTCACACCTCACCTACCTGTCCTGATTACCAGCTCTTTCCTTCAGCAGCTCACCAACTGTTCTTCCTTTCTCTAGCCCACACTGACCTCTCAGTTCTCTGTCCACATAAGCTGACAGCAAAATCACAGCAGCTTATTGTTTTCCAACCTCACATCCTTTCGTGTTGGCTTGAGTTTCTCAGCTAAATTGTGAATACACTAAGGGGAGGTTCTATGTTCATTATGCATTCTTATATTCACACGGTAACATGATATACTCTGTCACAGAGGCACAATAAATCAAATTAAATTTAAAAATATTGCCTGGTTAGTTCATTTGTGGTTATGTCTAAAGCTGTAGTAAGCTCCACAGGATACAAAAAAGTGGAATATGGGGCTGGGCGTGGTGGCTCACAACTGTAATCCCAGCACTTTGGGAGGCCCAGGCGGGTGGATCACAAGGTCAGGAGTTTGAGATCAGCCTGGCCAAGATGGTGAAACCCTGCCTCTACTAAAAATAAAAAAATTATCTGGGTGTGGTGGCAGGCTCCTGTAATTCCAGCTACTCAGGAGGCTGAGGCAGAGAATTGCTTGAACCTGGGAGGCAGAGGTTACAGTGAGCCACGACCATGCCACTGCACTCCAGCCTGGGTGACAGAATGAGACTCCATCTCAATAAATAAATAAATAAATAAATAAATAAATAAAGTGGAATATGATATGGTCCCTGTCTTCAAACATCTCCCAATCTCATTGAGAAGGCAAAAAATACAACAAAAATAATACAACTATAAGCAAATGCTAAGCTTGTGCACAAAGGTGTTTCTTTGGCATCCAGGAAGGGGATAGCATAAGGTTAACTGAAGTTAACTAGAAAGATTTCATGGCTATGATAAAATGACTGATTGGCCTCAAACAATTACACAAGTTGAGGAGACTGTTAAAAAATGTGGGGTGTTTGTATTTTGTATAAACCTATACATTAATCATTAGAGAAGATTCATTCACCCTAACCAAAAACAGGAAATAGCTCAGAAGTTCTTTCCTGAGTGAATGGTTAAACAAACTGTGGTTACATTCACACCATGGAATACTACGCAGGAATAAAAAGGAATGAACTATTGATGTGTGTAGCAACCTGATGATTCTGCAAGGAATTATACTGAGTGAAGAAAAACCAGTCTGAAAAGGTTACATAATGCATGATTCTATTTATAACACATTTTAAAAACTTAGAAATAAAGACTAGATTAGTGGTTGCCACAAATTTGGAGAAGGGGCAGGAGAGAGATGGAGATGGTTATCAAAGGGCAACCCAAGGTTCCTTGTGGTGATGGAACTGTTCAGTCTCTTGACCATGATGATAGATACTCAAATCCACACATGATTAAGTTATATAGCACTAAACACACACACACACACGACAAGTGAAAATAGGGAAATCTAGCTAAAGCCTATGGATTATATCAATCCTGGTTGTGATACTGTACTATGGTTTTACAAAATGTTCCATTAGGGGAAACTGGGTAAAGGGTACAAAGCATCTCTCTGGATTATTTCTTACAACTGCATGTGAATCTACAATTATCTAAATAAAAAAATTTCAACTACAAAAAAGCTGCAGAATGTCATTTCAGATGATAAGGTATATGAAGGCAGTGAAACTTCGATCACATCCAAGATCAAGTTTCAGAAGACTTCTGAATTACATGAAAATTTCTTAACCTGCTAAGCTACTTTGCCTCAATTTACAAGTCAAAAATTTATAAATAGAATGTATCATAAAGTGGTGAGGAAAAATTAAGCATGACATTGAAACATTCAAAAAACATAATTTCATGTCATCCAGTTACATTGCTTCCACCTTGGGGAGGCCACCCCCATTTCATTGAAAGAGTCAGAGGATGGAAGAAATAAGATGATGTTTTGCAACAAAGTATTTAAAATTAAAATATCCCTCCCCATTACCCCAAAAGCTTAGGGGTTCTTAAACAATGACATGCATAAGATCCATTTCAATGTGTGAAAATACAGCTTCCTGGGCCCACACCCAGAGATCGACATTCAGTGGAGTTGCATAGGATTCTGGAGTTTCTACATCTAATAAGCAACCCAGTGATTCTAATCTACCTGGAATAAGAAATCAGATTAAATGAGCATACTTATTAAAAATGCAAAATTTTTTGAGACCCACTACTTTTGTCACACAATAGTTTAACTTTATTCTGATTCAGTGGAATTTATAGAAAGACGTTTGGGTACTTAAAGGTCTGGGTCATGTTCTTGTGTGGTTGGGGGTGGAGAGAGAAGAGGAAGCTGTCAAAGCATAAAACCTTCCCAGCCCTCCCCTTCTAATCACAACTCATCAGAGAGCATTTTGCACAGGGAGATCAAAGTCCCTTGCCGAAGAGAGGTTGAAAGACTTTGCTGTTGTAATTCTGGGGCAGAGGTGCTTGGATATAAATGAGCCCTAACTGTGGGTTTGGGGGACCCTGCAATGTAGAAATGTAAACACAGATGTCAGGCCTTTCATCCCCATTATATAAACATACCAGCTGCCAGGGGAAGAAGGAGAAACCCTTCAGAATTAGCTGCATTTTTTTGCCATCTAGAGTATAAAAATTGGCTTCACACTTGAATTTCCACCAGCAACTCGAAGCATTGTTGACCAGAGTAGGGCTAACAATGGAACATCATCCACGGTCTGAGTGGCTCTTCTCTCTAGGAGACGTTCAGTTATTACCATTCTCTGACATATGGGTGGCTGTTCCAGAAAAAGAGAATGAGAAGAGGTGGTGGCACCCTTTCACAAAATCCCTAGACTCATGGAGAGGGGCTCTTAAAAAATGGGTGGCCATTTTGTTTCCAGGGTTCTATAAACTAAGAGTCTGACTAAGATTTATAATCCTTATTGACCCAGATTTAGGGAAAATGGAAGAAGCAAACTCTTAAGAGTTTTTGTGAGAAAAACTGAATTGCTTCCAGGAAAAGAGGATATGATTATTCCAAAGAATGAATATTTGAAGGGCCACAGCTGGTTTAGCCACAACAAAACCACAACAGACCTCCTCTCACACTATTAAATTTTTTTTTTTAAAAAAAGGAAATGATGGAAAGAATCATTTCTGAAAAAAATTAAATGTGCAAAAAAGTATAATGGGAAATGCATTTTACAATAAAACACTTCAATCCATGGAGAAATGTGTCTTCAATTACATCTCAAGCTAGCATGCCAGCCTGCATATGCATGTAAGTCTCGTGTTTTCCACAGAGCCTCAGTTCTGAAAGACCCGAAGTGTTGCAGCAAAAGCATATGAAGAGTGTCTTTTCACTGGAACAGAGATGGCCTTTTTTTCTGAAAACACGACAGTCAAATACCTTCTGGCAATGGATATGCTCCTTGTTACATTATTAGCAATACTCATCAACCCAAGATGATAAAAATAAATCTGAAATTACCAAGCAACCCATACATGTGAACTTATTGGACAGAGGCCATTGTGGTTTAGGACACATTCGTTCAAATAAAATGTATTCCTTTAAAAATGATTCATCAGAGTATTGTAAAAGGATTATCACAGTGGGCTTTTAAAATAACTTTTTTAAAGAATGGATCGGCTAAGCCAGCTGTATGTAATAGAAGATCCAATCAATTCAGTATAAATGCATCATAGATATTAACTAGAAATGTTTTGCTGCTGATATTTATCTTATAAGAAACTATTTTCTACAGTCAGTTATGGACTACAATTAAACTCAAATCTATGTAGACAGTATCTTCTACTCACAAGTAGATTCGTTCAAGAAGGCTGTTCTTAAATCCATTTGCTTCTAAGTTCAAAAGATCACAGACAATGCATTTGTACACCCTTTTGCTTTTACAAGAGCATTCTAGATGTTGATTGCACTGTTTCTGTCCCCTTCTTGTTTCAAAATCTCAAGTGTGTGTGTGTGTGTGTGTGTGTGTGTGAGATATGTATTGATATGTATGTGTTTATGTATCCAAAATAGTACCTCAAACAGTACACACACCAGAACATCTCAATATTTCAGAATTCAAATGGCTATGCATGACAGCCAGTGCCACCTGTGCATGCAGGCAGAGTTGACTTTCCTTTATTAGGAATCTGAAAGTTTCTTAGGTTGAGTAAGTAATGTCGTTTATGTAATTCTTAATTTATACATTAACATGGCAAAGATATGCATAATAATTTGGTTCCAGTGTAACTCTGCAGGCTGGTCTCTCATCCACTCTATGCTGCATTCAAACTGTTCTGTTTGTTTTATTTTTTAGTTCCTCTAGAGTACTGCTTTTTTCTCTTCAATTAATAATTTTTTAAATTTTATTGATGACCTATTATGTGCTAGGCATGGTTCTAAGTTCAGAGGACACAGTAATGAATCAAACAGACAAAATTCCCTGCCTTCTTAGAGCTTATGTTCTAGTTGGGGGAAAGACAAAATAAATAAATATGTAAAATATATATTATGTCAAATAGTCGTAAATACTATGCAACACATGCATGGAAGATGGAGGATTTGGAAGGGAGGAATTGACACTTAAAACGTGATGGACAGGCATTCAGAGAGCCTGCTTGCCTGGTTCAGCAGCCTGAGCCACTACACCCTTCCTATGCAGAGATCTTGGTGCAGGGGGTGCGCTCTGCTCCCCAGTCTAAGAGTTTTCCAAGCATCTGGAGCACCCACTCTCCTGCATTAGGAGTTTAGGCCACCCTGCATTCCCGCACAGAGAACTTAGTGCAAAGGAGGTTTTCCAGCTCCACACCTAGGCACACTTCTTGGGCACTTGGTGGCTGCCCACTAGATTCTCCCTCAGTGCTGGTGCCTGTGCCTGCCACTGGGGGACCTGTAGGCAGACCTGCCCAGTCTGACTCTTCCCTTTGTGACTCTTGTAGGCCCCCAGGGCTGAGTAGGGAGCTCAGACCACTTTCATTCCAATCAGCTCATTGCCTGAGGCAATATATACCTAATTGAGCTGCCCCCAGCCGGTTCTTACCTATAAGCACCGTCTACCGGCTTGTAGGTCAAACTGCACAGCCCTATATAAAATCAAAGCCAAAAGACCCTACATCTCTACTAAAAATACAAAAATTAGCCAGGCATGGTGGCACATGCCTGTAATCCCAGCTACTTGGGAGGCTGAGGCAGGAGAATCACTTGAACCAGAAAGCGGAGGTTGTAGTGAGCCAAGATAATGCCACTGCACTCCAGCCTGGGTGACAGAGGGAGACTCCATCTAAAAAAAAAAAATTCAAGACAAGGTTGAAAATCAACACAAAGAAACTTCTAAAGCAATCCAAGAAATGAAGGAAAATATAAACATCTTAAAAAGAAATCAGCCAGAAGTTCTGGAATTTAAAAACTCACTTAAGGAATTTCAAAATAGAATTAAAAATTTTGTCAATAGACTGGACCAAGGAGCACAAAGAATTATGGATCTTGAAGACAAGTCTAGTCTTCCTAGTCGGATAAAGAATAAATAATTTTTTAAAATGAACAAAGTCTTCAAGAAATAGGAGATTATGTAAAGTGACCAAACTTATGAATTACTGGCATTACTGAGAGAGAAAGAGAAAAAGTAAACAACCTGGAAAACATATTTGAGGGAATAATTCAAGAAAAATTCCCTAAAATTGCCTGATGGGATACAAGAAATCCAGAGAATGTATGTGAGATACTATAGAAAATAAACATCACCAAGGCATATAGTCACCACACTATATGCATTGTCCGAGGTCAATGCTAAAGAAAATATCTTAAAGGCAGCTAGAGAAAAAAAGTCAGATCACATACAAAGGGTATCCCATCAGGCTAACAGTGAATTTCCCCGCAGAAACCTTATAAGCCAGGAGAGATTGGGGACCTATTTCAGCATTCTTAAAGAAAAGAAATTTTAATGAAGAATTTCACATGCCACCAAACTAAGTAAGCTTCGTAAGCAAAGGAGAAACAAAATCTCTTCCAGATAAGCAAGCACTAAGAAATTTGTTACAACTAGACCAGCCTTACAAGAGATTCTTAAGTGAGTTCTAAGTATGGAAACAAAAGAATAATACCTGCTACCACAAAAATACACTTAAGGCCATAGCCCACAGACCCTATAAAGCAACCACACAATAGAAACTAGAAAGCAACCAGCTAACAACTTCCCAGTGGGATCAAAATCTCACATAACAAATTAACCTTGCATGTAAATGGTCTAAATATCCCACTTAAAAGTTAAAGAGTAATAAGCTGGATTAAAAAACAAGACCCAGTTAGATACAGTGGCTCATGCTTATAATTCCAACACTTTGTAATTCTGAGGTGGGTGGATCACTTCAGCTCAGGAGTTTGAGACCAGCCTGGGCACCATGGAAAAACTCTATGAAAAATACAAAAAATTAGCCAGGCATGGTGGTGCACACCTAGCTACTTGGGAGCTGCGGTGGGAGGATCACTTGAGCCTGGAAGGTCAGGGTTGCAGTGAGCCAAGACTGCACTCCAGCCTGGCTGACAAAGTGAGATTTTCTCCAAAAAAAAAAAAAAAAAAAGAAAAAAAAGTTAAAAAAAAAAAAAGAACAAGACCAGTCTGTCTGCTATGTTCAAAAGACTCATCTCACACATTATGATGACCACAGGCTCAAAATAAAGGGTTGGAGAAAGCTCTACTATGCAAACAGAAAACAAAAACGAGTAGGAGCTACTATTCTTATACCAGATAAAACAGACTTTAAACCAACACTAGTGAAAAAAGGACAACAAAGGGAATTACATAATAATGAAGAGTTCAATTCAACAGGATGGCTTAATTATCCTTAATATATATGCACCCAACATTGGAGCACCCAGAACCATAAAACAAATACTTCTAAATCTACTAAAAGACTTAGGCAGCCACAGCATAACAGCAGTGGGGACTTTAATACCCCACTGACAACATTTGACAGATCATCCAGGCAGAAAACTAACAAAGAAATTCCGGACTGGACCAATTGGATCTAATACACAACTACATAATACTCCACATATCAACCACAGAATATACATTCTTCTCATCTGCACCTGGAACATGCTCCAAGATTGACCACATGTTTGGCCATAAAGCAGGTCTCAATAAATTTTTTAAAATATCAAAATTATACTAACCATACTCTCACACTACAGTGGAATAAAAATATAAATCAGTGCCAAGAAGTTCTCTTAAAGCCACACAGTTCAATGAAAATTAAAAAATTTGTTCCTGAATGACTTTTGTGTTAAACAATGAAATTAAGGCAAAAATCAAAACAATCTTTGAAATAAATGAAAACAGAGGCAAAACATACCAAAATCTCTGGGTGCAGCAAAAGCAATGTTAAGAGGAAACTTTACAGCATTAAATGCCTACCTCAAAAAGCTAAAAAGATCTGAAATTAACAATGTAACAACATACCTAGAGGAAGTACAAAGACACACACACAAAAAAGCTAGCAGAATAAAAGAAATAACTAAAATCTGAGTAGTACTGAATAAAATTGAGACCCAAAAATTCATGCAAAAAATCAACAAAATGAAAAGCTTGGTCTTTGAAAGGATAAACCAGATGGATTGAGTGCTAGCTAGATTCACAAAGAAAACAATAGAAGATTTTTAAAAAACACACAATCAGAAATAAAAAGGGTGACATTACAATGACCCCACAGAAATACAAAAGATCTTCAGAGACTATTATGAACACCTGTATGCACACAAACTAGAAAATGTAGAGAAAATGGATAAATTCCTATAAATACACAAACTCCCAAGAGTGAATCAGGAAGAAATTGAAACACTGCACAGATCAGTGTTAAGTTCTGAAATTGAATCAGTGATAATACTTTTTAAAAATCTGTCAACCAAAAAAAGCCCAAAACCAGATGCATTCACAGCCAAATTCTGTAAGATGCACAAAGAGGAGCTAGTACCAGTTACACTAAAACTATTACAAAAAATTGAGGAGGGACTCGTCCCTAACTCATTCTACAAAACCTAGCATCACTCTGACACCAAAACCTAGCAAAGACACAAGAAGAAAACTAGAAGCCAATATCTCTGATGAACATAAATGCAAAAATCCTCAACAAAAAACTAGAAAAGCAAATATAAGAGTACACAAAAATTTAATTTACCATGATCAAGTAGGCTTTATTCCTGGAATGCAAGATTGGCTCAACTTATGCAAATCATTAAATATGGTTCACCACATACACAGAATTGAAAACAAAGACCATATGATCCCCTCAATTGATGCAGAAAAAGCTTTTGATAAAATACAACATCACTTCATGATAAAAACTCTCAAGAAACTAGGCATCAAAGTAACATATCACAGAATAATAAGAGCCATCTATAACAAACCCACAGCCAACACCATACTGAACAGGCCAAAGCTGGAAGCATTCCACTTGAGAACTAGAACAAAACAAGGATATCCACTCTCACCACTTCCATTCAACATAGTACTGGAAGTGCTAGCCAGAGAAATCAGGCAAGAAAGAAATAAAAGGCATCCAAATAGAAGAAGAAGGAGTCGTACTATCTCTTCACTGACAATATGATTCTATACCTAGAAAACCCTAAAGACTCCCCTAAAAGGCTCTTGGATATCTGTGGAAAAACGTATTATAGGCACAGGGAACAGCCAGTACAAAAACCCTGCAAAATAGTGTGCTTGACCTGCTTAACATGGAGGCCAAGATGACTGGAGAGCAGTAATGAAGAGAGAAGGTAATGGGAGATGTGGTCAGGGGGCAGTGGGTTGTGCAGATCATGTGAGGCTCTATTGAAAAATTTAGCTTTAACTTAGAGTATTTGGAAAGCCATATAAGTGGGAGGGTAAGAAAAGGCAGGGAGTTGGAAAATTGGCAGTGATAAGGGGCAAGATGATCTTGAGAGTAACGGTAGACATCAGAGGTGGTCAGATGCCGCACATATTTTGAGAATACAGCCAAAAGGTATATTGATAGATTGAGTGTGGGGAGTGATAAAAGGAAGTCAGAGGTAAATATAACAGGTTTTTTTTTTCTTTTGCCTGAGCAATTGGAAAGATAAAATCGTTTTGATAAGGGGCAAGCTGTAGAAGCAGCAGACTTTGGTAAGAGGAAGGTACAGATATCAGGAGTTTGGATTTGAACAGGATAAGACTGAAATATTTATTAGACATCCAAATGGAGATGGAAAAAAGGCAGTTGGACACATGCATTTGTCATTCTGGGGAGAAGTATAAATTGGAGACATAAAACTTGGAAGTCATCAGCATATAGAGGAGATTTAAAGATATGAAACCGAAACATCAAGGAGAGAGTATTGATAAAAAAGAGAAGAGGGTAGAAGAGTGAGCCTTGGCTCATCGTACTGATGACCCTGGACATTAGAACATCCTTTATCAAATGTGTCTTTTGCAAATATTTCCTCACAAGCTGTGGCTTAGTTTTTCATTCTGACAGTGTTTATCATAGAGCACAAGTTTTTAATTTTAATAAAGCCAGACTTATCAGTTCTTTCTTTCATAGGTTATGTCTTTGGTGTTGCATCTAAAATGCCAAGCTCAAGTTTATCTACATTTTCTCCTATGTTATCTTCTGAAATTTTTATAATTTTGTACTTTACATTTAGGATTGTGATCCATTTTGAGTTAATTTTTGTGAAGGGTGTAGGGTCTACGCCTAGATTCATTTTTTTTTTTTTGCATGTGGACATCCAGTTGTTCTAGCACCATTGTTGAAAAGACCCTTTGCTCCATTGCGTTGCCTCTGCTTCTTTGTTCAAGTCAGTTGACTATATTTGTATGGGTCTATTTCTGGTCTATTATGTTTCATTGATCCATTTGTCTATTCTTTTGCCAATTCCACACTATCTTAGTTGTGGCTTTGTAGGATTTCTTAGTCAGATTGCACCAGTCCTACTTTGTTTTCCCCTTTCAATATCGTATTGGCTATTTTGGGTCTTTTGCCTGTCCATATCAACCCCAGAATCAGTTGGTTAATATCCACAAAATAGCTTTAAGGTTGCACTGAATCTCTAAATCAAATTAGGAAGAACTGACATTTTGACAATATTGTCTTCGCATTCATGAACATGGAATATTTCTCTATATATTCCTTTGATTACTTTCATTTGAGTTTTGTCATTTTCCTTATCTTGTACATGTTTTGCTAGATTTATATCTAGGCATTTTATTTTTAGGGGTGCTAATGCAAATGACATTGAATTTTTAATTTAAAATTCTGCCTGTTCACTGCTGTTTCCTGAACCTTGCTATAATTATTGGTTGCAGAAATTTTTGGTTGATTCTTTAAGATTTTCTGCATACATGGTCATGTGACTGGTGAACAAAGAGATTTCCTTTTTGTCTTTTTCAATCTCTATACATTTTGTTTCCTTTTCTTGCCTTATTACATTAGCTGGGATTTCCAATATGATGCTGAAAAGGAGTGGTGAGAGGACATCCTTGCCTTGTACCTGATCTCTCAGGCTGTGGGAAAACTTCAAGTATCTTACCATTAAGTATGATGTTAGCTGTAGGATTTTTGTAAATATTTCGTGTCAAGTTAAGGAAGATTTCTTCTATTCCTAGTCTACCTAGAGGTTTTATCATGAATGGGTGTGAGATATTATCCGCATCTATTGATATGAACACGTTATTTTTCTTCTTTAGTATGTTGATGTGATACATTACAGTAATTAATTTTCATTGTTGAACCAGCATTGAGGACTTGGGATGAATCCTACTTGGTTGTGGTGTATAATTATTTTTACACCTTGTTGAATTTGAATTGCTATTATTTTGTTGAGGAGTTTTGCATCTTATTTCAGTGAAAGATACTAGTCTTAAATGGTTGGTAGAATTCACCAGAGAACATATCTGGGCGTGGTGATTTCTGTTAATGAGGTTAATTATTAATTCAATTTCTCTAATAGATATAGGCTTTTCAAATTGTCTGTTTCTCCCTGTGAGAGTTTTGACAGTTTCTTGTTTCTTTCAAGAAATCGGTCCATTTAATTCAGGTTATCAAATTTGTGAGCATAGAGTTTTCATAATATTTATTATTCTTTTAATGTCTTTGGGATCTGTGGTAATAGTCCTTTCATTTCTAATATTAGCAATTTCTGTTTTCCATATTTTCTTAGATAACTTCGTAGAGACTTACTGATTTTATTAATTTTGTCAAAGAACCAGCTTTTAGTTTTATTATCTCTTTTATCTGTTTTCAATTTCACTGATTTCTGCTCCAATTTTTATTATTTCTTTTCTTCTGCTTACTTTGGATTTACTTTGCTTTTTTTTCTTAGTTGCCTAAGATGGAAGCTTAAGTGATTAATTTTAGAGTTTCCTTCTTTTCTAATATATGCATTTAATACTATAAATTTCCCCTCTAAGCACTGATTTCAGAACATTCCACAAATTTTGATACTTTGTCTTTATCTTCATTAAGTTCAGAGTATTTTCAAATTTCTCTTGAGATTTCTTCTTTGACTCATATATTTTTTAGAAATGTATTGCTCAGGAATTTCGTTCCAAGATGGCTGAATAGAAACAGCTCCAGTCAGCAGCTCCGAGTGTGATTGACGCAGAAGATGGGTGATTTCTGCATTTCCAACTGAGGTACCTAGTTCACCTCAGTGGGACTGGTTGGACAGTGGGTGCAGCCCTCGGAGGGCAAGCCAAAACAGGGCTTGCCCTCCTCACCCAGAAAGCACAAGGGGTCACCTCACCCAGAAAGCACAAGGGGTCAGGGGATTTCCCTTTCCTAGCCAAGAGAAGCCATGACAGACTGTACCTGGAAAATCAGGACATTCCTGTCCAAATACTGTGCTTTTCCAATGGTCTTAGCAAATGGCACACCAGGAGATTACATCCTGCACCTGGATCAGCAGGTTCCACACCCATGGAGCCTTGCTCACTGTTAGCACAGCAGTCTAAGATCAACCTGCCAGGCAGTAACCTGGCAGGGGGAGGGGCGTCTGCCATTGCTGAGGCTTGAGTAGGTAAACAAAGCAGCTGAGAAGCTCAAACTGAGCAGAGCCCACCACAGCTCAGCAAGGCCTATTGCCTCTGTAGATTCCACCTCTGGGGGCAGGGCATAGCTGGACAACAGGCAGCAGAAACTTCTGCAGACTTACACATCCCTGTCTGATAGCTCTGAAGAGAGCAGTGGTTCCCCCAGCACGGTGTTTGAGCTCTGAGAATGGACAGACTGCCTCCTCAAGTGGGTCCCTGATCCCTGTGTAGCCTAATTGGGAGATACCTCCCAGTAGGGGCCGGCTGACACCTCATACAGGCCACTGCTCCTCTGTGACAAAGCTTCCAGAGGAAGAATCAGGCAGCAATATTTGCTGTTCTGTACCCTCTGCTGGTGATACCTAGGCAAACAGCATCTGGAGTGGACCTCCAAAAAACTCCAACCAACCTGCAGCTGAGGGACCTGACTGTTAGAAGGAAACCTAACAAAGAGAAAGGAACAGCATCAACATCAATAAAAAGAACATCAACAAAAAGGACATCCACACCAAAACCCCATTTTTAGGTCACCAAAATCAAAGACCAAAGGTAGATAAAACCACAAAGATGGGGAGAAACCAGAGCAGAAAAGCTGAAAATTATAAAAACCAGAGCACCTCTTCTCTTTCAAAGGATCACAGGTCCTCGCCAGCAACAGAACAAAGCTGGATGGAGAATGCCTTTGACCAGTTGACAGAAGTAGGCTTCAGAAGGTCAGTAATAACAAACTTCTCCAAGCTAAAGGAGGATGTTTGAACCCATCTCAAGGAAGCTAAAAACCTTGAAAAAAAATTAGACGAATGGTTAACCAGAATAAACAGTGTAGAGAAGACCTTAAATGACCTGATGGAGCTGAAAACCATGGCATGAGAACTATGTGACACGTGCACAAGCTTCAATAGCTGATTTGATCAAGTGGAAGAAAAGGTATCAGTGATTGAAGATCAAATGAATGAAATAAAGCGAGAAGAGAAGTTTAGAGAAAAAAGAGTAAAAAGAAATAAACAAAACCTCCAGGATATATGGGACTATGTGAAAATACCAAATCCACGTTTGATTAGTGTACCTCAAAGTGACAGG
Source organism: Theropithecus gelada (assembly GCF_003255815.1). NCBI lineage: Eukaryota > Metazoa > Chordata > Mammalia > Primates > Cercopithecidae > Theropithecus > Theropithecus gelada. The sequence continues at coordinate 88,261,084 of NC_037681.1, forward strand.
GAGAATGGAACCAAGTTGGAAAACACTCTTCAGAATATTATCCAGGAGGGCCGGGCGCGGTGGCTCAAGCCTGTAATCCCAGCACTTTGGGAGGCCGAGACGGGCGGATCACGAGGTCAGGAGATCGAGACCATCCTGGCGAACACCGTGAAACCCCGTCTCTACTAAAAAATACAAAAAACTAGCCGGGTGAGGTGGCGGGTGCCTGTAGTCCCAGCTACTCGGGAGGCTGAGGCAGGAGAATGGCGTAAACCTGGGAGGCGGAGCTTGCAGTGAGCTGAGATCCGGCCACTGCACTCCAGCCCGGGCTACAGAGCGAGACTCCATCTCAAAAAAAAAAAGAATATTATCCAGGGGAACTTCCCCAACATATCAAGGCAAGCCAACATTCAAATTCAGGAAATACAGAGAACACCACAAAGATACTCCCTGAGAAGAGCAACCCCAAGATACATAATTGTCAGATTCACCAAAATTGAAATGAAGGAAAAAATGTTAAGGGCAGCCAGAGAGAAAGGGCGGGTTGCCCATAAAGGGAAGCCCATCAGACTAATAGCAGATCTCTTGGCAGAAACTCTACAAGCCAGAAGACAGTGGGGGCCAATATTCAACATTCTTAAAGAAAAGAATTTTCAACCCAGAATTTCATATCCAGCCAAATTAAGCTTCCTAAGTGAAGGAGAAATAAAATCCCTTACAGACAAGCAAATGCTGAGAGATTTTGTCACCACCAGGCCAGCCTTACAAGAGCTCCTGAAGGAAGCACTAAACATGGAAAGGAACAACCACTACCAGCCACGCAAAAACATGCCAAATTGTAAAGACCATCGATGCTAGGAAGAAACTGCATCAACTAATGGGCAAAATAACCAGCTAACATCATAATGACAGGAACAAATTCACACATAACAATATTAACCTTAAATGTAAATGGGTTAAATGCCCCAATTAAAAGACACAGACTAGCAAATTGGATAGAGTCAAGACCCATCAGTGTGCTGTATTCAGGAGACCCATCTCACATGCAGAGAGACGCATAGGCTCAAAATAAAGAGATGGAGGAAGATCTACCAAGAAAATGGAAAGAAAAAAAAAAGCAGGGGTTGCAATCCTAGTATCTGATAAAACAGACTTTAAACCAACAAAGATCAACAGAGACAAAGAAGGCCATTACATGATGGTAAACGGATCAATTCAACAAGAAGGGCTAACTATCCTAAATATATATATGCCCAATACAGGAGCACCCAGATTCATAAACCAAGTCCTTAGAGACCTACAAAGAGACTTAGACTGCCACACAATAATAATGGGAGACGTTAACACCCCACCGTCAATATTAGACAGATCAATGAGATAGAAGGTTAACAGGGATATCCAGGACTTGAACTCAGCTCTGGCAGTTCGTATTTCTGTGGGATCGGTGGTGATATTGCATTCATCATTTTCTATTGTGTCTATTTGATTCTTCTCTCTTTTCTTCTTTATTAGTCTTGTTAGTGGTCTATCAATTTTGTTGATCTTTTTAAAAAATCAGCTCCTGGATTCATTGGTTTTTTGAAGGGATTTTTATGTCTCTGTCTCCTTCAGTTCTGCTCTGATCTTAGTTCAAGCAGACCTAATAGACATCTACAGAACTCTCCACCCCAAATCAACAGAATATACATTCTTCTCAGCACCACATCACACTTATTCCAAAATTGACCATATAGGTGGAAGTAAAGCACTCCTCAGTAAATGTAAAGGAACAGAAATCACAACAAACTGTGTCTCAGACCACAGTGCAATCAAATTAGAAAGCAGGATTAAGAAGCTCACTCAAAACCGCCCAACTACATGGAAACTGAACAACCTGCTCTTGAATGATTACTGGGTAAATAATGAAAAGAAGGAAGAAATAAAGATGTTCTTTGAAACCAATAAGAACAAAGAAACAACACACCAGAATCTCTGGGACACATTTAAAGCAGTGTGTAGAGGGAAATTTATAGCACTGAACGCCCACAAGATAAAGCAGGAAAGATCTAAAATCGACATCCTAATGTCACAATTAAAAGAACTAGAGAAGCAAGAGCAAACAAATTCAAAACCTAGCAGAAGGCAAGAAACAACTAAGATCAGAGCAGAACTGAAGGAGATAGAAACAAAAAAAGTCCTTCAAAAAAACCAATGAATCCAGGATCTGGTTTTTTAAAAAGATCAACAAAATTGATAGACCGCTAGCAAGACTAATAAAGAAGAAAAGAGAGAAGAATCAAATAGACACGATAAAAAATGACAAATGGGATATCACCACTGATCCCACAGAAATACAAACTACCATCAGAGAATACTATAAACACTTCTATGCAAATAAACTAGAAAATCTAGAAGAAATGGATAAATTCCTGGGCACATACACCCTCCCGAGACTAAACCAGGAAGAAGCTGAATCTCTGAGTAGACGAATAACAGGCTCTGAAATTGAGGCAATAATTAATAGCCTACAAACCAAAAAAGTCCAGGACCAGATGGATTCACAGCCGAATTCTACCAGGGGTACAAAGAGGAGCTGGTACCATTCCTTCTGAAACTATTCCAACCAATAGAAAAAGAGGGAATCCTCCCTAACTCATTTTATGAGGCCAGCATCATCCTGATACCAAAGCCTGGCAGAGACACAGAAAAAAGGAGAATTTCAGGTCAATATCCCTGATGAACATCGATGTGAAAATCCTCAATAAAACACTAGCAAATTGAACCCAGCAGAACATCAAAAAGTTTATCCACCACGATCAAGTCAGCTTCATCTTTGGCATGCAAGGCTGGTTCAACATAAACAGATAAATAAACATAATTCATCACATAAACAGAACCATCAACAAAAACCACATGATTATCTCAGTAGATGCAGAAAAGGCCTTTGACAAAATTCAGCAGCGCTTCATGTTAAAAACTCTCAATAAACTAGATATTGATGGAACATGTTTCAAAATAATAACAGCTATTTATGACAAACCCACAGCCAATATCATACTGAATGGGCAAATCTGGAAGCATTCCCTTTGAAAACTGGCACAGGACAAGGATGCCCTCTCTTACCACTCCTATTCAACAAAGTGTTGGAAGTTCTGGCCAAGGCAATCAGGCAAGAGAAAGAAAGAAAGGTTATTCAATTAGGAAAAGAGGGAGTCAAATTGTCCATTTGCAGATGACATGATTGTATATTTAGAAAACCCCATCGTCTCAGCCCAAAATCTCCTTAAGCTGATAAGCAACTTCAGCAAAGTCTCAGGATACAAAATCGAAGTGCAAAAATCACAGCCATTCCTATACACCAATAACAGACAAACAGAGAGCCAAATCATGAGTGAATTCCCATTCACAATTGCTTCAAAGAGAATAAAATACTTAGGAATCCAACTTACAAGGGATGTGAAGGACCTCTTCAAGGAGAACTACAAATCACTGCTCAATGAAATAAAAGAGGACACAAAGAAATTGAAGAAGATTCCATGCTCATGGATAGGAAGAATCAATATCGTGAAAATGGCCATACTGCCCAAGGTAATTTATAGATTCAATGCCATCCCCACCAAGCTACCAATGACTTTCTTCACAGAATTGGAAAAAACTACTTTAAGGTTCATATGGAATGAAAAGAGAGCCCACATTACCTAAGCAAAAAGAACAAAGCTGGAGGCATCACGCTACCTGACTTCAAACTATACTACAAGGCTACAGTAACCAAATCAGCATGGTACTGGTATCAAAACAGAGATATAGACCAATGGAATAGAATAGAAGCCTCAGAAATAACACTACACATCTACAAACATCTGATCTTTAACAAACCTGACAAAAACAAGAAATGGGGAAAGGATTCCCTTTTTAATAAATGGTGCTGGGAAAACTGGCTAGTCACATGTAGAAAGCTGAAACTGGATCCCTTCCTTACACATTATACAAAAATTAATTCAAGGTGGATTAAAGACTTAAATATTAGACCTAAAACCACAAAAACTCTAGAAGAAAACCTAGGCAATACCATTCACGGCATAGGCATGGGCAAGGACTTCATGACTAAAACACCAAAAGCAAAGGCAACAAAAGCCAAAATAGACAAACAGGATCTAATTAAACTAAAGAGCTTCTACACAACAAAAGAAACTACCATCAGAGTGAACAGGCAACCTACAGAATGGGAGAAAATTTTTGCAATCTACCTATCTGACAAAGGGCTAATATCCAGACATCTACAAAGAACTTAAATAAATTTACAACAACAGAAAAAAACCCCATCAAAAAGTGGGCAAAGGATATGAACAGACACTTCTCAAAAGAAGACATTTATGCAGCTAACAGACACATGAAAAAATGCCCACCATCACTGGTCTCCAGAAAAATGAAAATCAAAACTATAATGAGATACCATCCCATACCAGTTAGAATGACTATCATTTAAAAAGTCAGGAAACAACAGGTGCTGGAGAGGATGTGGAGAAATAGGAACACTTTTACACTGTTGGCGGGAGTGTAAACTAGTTCAACCATTATGGAAGACAGTGTGGTGATTCCTCAAGGATCTAGAGCTAGAACTACCATTTGACCCAGCTATTCCATTACTGGGTATATACCAAAAGGATTATAAATCATGCTACTATAAAGATACATGCACACCCATGTTTATTGCAGCACTATTCACAATAGCAAAGACTTGGAACCAACCCAAATGTCCATCAATGATAGACTGGATTAAGAAAATGTGGCACATATACACCACGGAATACTATGCAGTCATAAAAAAGGATGAGTTCATGTCCTTTGTAGGGACATGGATGCAGCTGGAAACCATCATTCTGAGCAAACTATCACAAGGACAGAAAACCAAACACCGCATGTTCTCACTCATAGGTGGGAATTAAACAATGAGAACACTTGGACACTGGGTGGAGAATATCACACACTGGGGCCTGTTGTGGGGTGGGGAGCATGGGGAGGGATAGCATTAGGAGAAATACCTAATGTAAATAATGAGGTAATGGGTGCAGCAAAACAACATGTCACATGTATACCTATGTAACAAACTTGCAGGTTGTGCACATGTACCCTAGAACTTAAAGTATAATAAAAAATAAAAAATACTTTAAAAAATGAAATATATTGCTCAGTCTCTAGTATTTGGAAACTTTTCAGTTATCTTTCTGTTATTAATTTCTAGTTTAATTTCATTTTGGTCTGAGATCGGGCATTGCATAATTTTTATTTAAAAAAAATTCTTAAGGAATGTTTTATGGCCCAGAACATAGTCTATCTTGGTGAATGTTCCATGTGAGCTTGAGAAGAATATGTATTCTGCTGTTGTTAGATGACATAGTCTATAGATAGATATTCATTAGATCCTGTTGTTTAATGGTGCTGTTGAGTTCAACTATGTCCTTACTGATTTTCTGCCTGCTGGATTTGTCCATTTATGATAGAGAGGTGTTGAAGTCTCTAACTCTAATACTGGAATTATTTATTTCTTCTTCCTGTTACATCAGTTTTTGCTTCACATATTGTGATACTTTGTTCTTGGGCACATACACTCTAAGGATTGTTATGTCTTCTCAAAAAATTGACCCCTTTATCATTATGTAATGAGCCCCTTTATCCCTGATAAGTTTTCTGGTCTAAAGTCTATTCTGTATGGAATTAATATAGCTACTCTCACTTTCTTTTGATTGGGGTTAACATGGTATATCTTTCTCTATCCATTTACTTCTAATCTAAATATGTTTTATATTTAAAGTGAATTTCTGGTCGGGCGCGGTGGCTCAAGCCTGTAATCCCAGCACTTTGGGAGGCCGAGACGGGTGGATCACGAGGTCAGGAGATTGAGACTATCCTGGCTAACATGGTGAAACCCCGTCTCTACTAAAAATACAAAAAACTAGCCGGGCGTGGTGGCGGGCGCCTGTAGTCCCAGCTACTTGGGAGGCTGAGGCAGGAGAATGGCGTGAAC